>NC_053022.1:473688922-473884472 GCF_003073215.2 Triticum urartu
TCGTGTTCCCTGCCTCCTGTTAGCATCCGCCTTAGATGCACAGTTCGGGACCCCCTACCCGAGATCCGCCGGTTTTGACACCGACATTGGTGCTTTCATTGAGAGTTCCTCTGTGCTGTCGCCAGAAGAAAGGATGCCTCGTCTCGTCTTTAAAGACGGTACTACTGTTAGGGGAGCTTTGGCTGTCAGCCAAACTCTCCGGCTAGGCGGTTTCATCATGACCGCCTGTTCGGCCGCTGCGCCGACGATGGCTTCTCGGGTCATCAAAAATAGCCTCCACGTCAAATCGGCACTCGCTGAATAGATGGATCCAATGGAGCTCGCCTCCTTAAACGAGCTCTTGGATCGCATCGCCGCCTTGGGAGTCGCTACGGACTATGATCTGATTGGGCTTAAACCCGATCAAAGGGAGATTAACTCTCCACCGGTCACCCATCATATTGCAGTGGTGGAGGAACAATGCGGCGACCTTTCCTCTATCTTGAGGACCAACTATGTTCGGATTCCTGAGCTCTCCGAGCCGGACGCCCGTTCGCAGGAGGACAACACCCAATCCATGAACTTAGAGTCAGACAGCGGGCCAGGATTATCGGGTAGCACCCTGGAACCGGAACTTCCAAAATTGGAAACTCCTCGGCCCCTGGATCCCAGATCGGGTAAGGGTTCGGATTCAATTCCACCCACCCACCCAAACATAAACGATCTTTCCCACATCAGGCAAGAGCCCCATGAAACAGTACATCATTACTGGGTCAGATTCCTCCTTGTATTGAACAAGGTTAAGGACTATCGCGAGGAAGATGCAGTCTCACTTTTCTACAATAATTGCACGGACAAGGGAATCCTTAACGCCCTAAGTCACCGTGACATATCACGCTTCGCTGACTTGGCGTCCATAGTACGAAAGTACTGTGCGATGGAAAGCGCCTAGAAAACCGAAACGGAATTTTGGGATAATCCGACTCTGAATATACACCCAGTCCGAAGTAAAAGGGTGCACTATCATAAGACACCCAAGCCAGTTGTAAAGAAACAAAAACCCTCTACAGGGCATGGAACCGTACTAGAGGGATGGCTCAACGGACCCTGCAAAATTCATAGTACAGTGGATATAATACCAACGCACAGCCTCAGAGCATGTTGGATACTCCGGCAGGTGGCCAAAAGTGGTGAGGATCTTCTTATCCCAAATACCACAGAGCACCATCCCGTGGATAACAATACGGTGTTAACAGTTTTTGAGACCTTCGCGTCAAATAATAGGCGCAAGCGAACACTCCGCGGCATGGCCGAAATCTGCCACGTAGCAGCAATAAATCCATGGAGTGACACGGGTATTACCTTCAATGCCAGTGACGAACCTAAATTCCGAACAGCCCGAGCACCAGCCGCACTGGTCCTCAGTCCAATCGTGGATGGCTTTCGACTCACCAAAGTACTCATGGACGGCGGCAGCGGACTAAACCTCATCTATGAGGAAACTCTTCAAAAGATGGAAATAGACTGGAACCGCATCGAGCAAAGTAGCACAACCTCTAGAGGAATTATCCCCAGTCGGGAAGCACGTTGTGCTGGGAAAATCACACTAGACATGGTATTCGGCACGCCGGATAACTACAAGTCCGAAGAAATAACATTCCAAGTGGCCCAGTTCAGCAGTGGCTATCACGCTCTTTTAGGACGGGAGGCGTTTACAATCTTCCAAGTCGTACCCCATTATGGGTACATGAAGTTTAAAATGCCCGAGCCCAACGGAATCATCACTCTCGCCAGTGATCCGGACACAGCGCTCCGCGCCAAAAACAAAACAGCCGCATTGGCCCTTGAGGCATTATCCGAAGCCCTCTCGGCCGAGGAATTAACCACGCTACGCTCCATAGTGGAGAGGGACGACGTGATACTCGACAAGAGATCCAAGTCCACCTCTTTTAAACCAGCGGATGAAATAGTCAAATTCCAAGTCCACCCAACGGACCCTACAAAAACAGCCTCCATCAGGGCACAGTTAAACCCCGATGTGGATGCCGCACTACGAGAGTTCCTGCGCGAGAACTGGGACATATTCGCCTGGCATCCCTCAGACATGCCAGGAATCCCACGCAGGCTGGCCGAGCATAGCCTCAATATCCTAAAGGGATTCAAGCCAGTCAAGCAAGCTCTTCGGCATTTCTCCAAACCTAAGAGACATGCCATGGGAGAGGAACTAGCCAAGTTATTGGAGGCCGAATTCATCAGAGAAATAAAACACCCGGACTGGCTAGCAAACTTGGTGATGGTACCAAAGAAGGAAAAATCATGGCGCCTTTGTGTCGACTTCAAAGACCTCAATAAAGCTTGCCCAAAGGATCCCTTCCCCCTCCCACGCATCGATCAAATCATTGATGCTACCGCAGGACACGAGTCATTGTGTTTCCTCGACGCATACTCCGGACCAAATCAAGATGGCGGAGTCCGACCAAGCCGCAACGGCATTCATCACACCATACGGTCCCTTCTGTTTTAACACAATGCCTTTTGGGCTCAAAAACGCCGGCGCAACATATCAGCACATGATTCAGACATGTCTGGAGAAACAAATCAGTAAAACAGTAGAGGCATATGTAGACGTGTGGTCGTCAAAACCAAACACGTCGACTCTTTGATAGACGACTTGAGGCTCACATTCGACAACCTCCGAACATACAACATCAAGCTCAATCCGTAAAAATGCATTTTCGGCATACCAGCCGGAAAGCTCTTGGGTTTCATTGTCTCCAGTAGAGGTATTGAAGCTAATTCGGCCAAAATCCGAGCTTTGTCACAGTTGGCTAACCCAACAGACCTCAAACAAATCCAGAAGTTAACTGGATGCGTGGCGGCCCTAAGCCGCTTTATCTCTCGCTTAGGAGAAAAGGCTTTACCCCTTTATCGCCTCCTTCGGCGCACCGAACACTTCGAGTGGACGGACGCGGCCACAGCCGGATTGGAAGAAATAAAGGCCATCTTGGCAACCAACCCAATCCTGGCCGCGCCAAACATCGGCGAACCAATGCTGTTGTACATTGCGGCAACTCATCCAGTTGTAAGCGCGGTGCTCGTCGTCGAACGGGAAGTGGACGGACATAAATTCCCTCTTCAAAAGCCGGTATACTATGTATCCACTGTCCTCACTCCATGCAAATCACGGTACCCGCATTACCAAAAGATAGCATATGCGGTATTCATGGCATCACGGAAGCTGCGACACTACTTTCAAGAGTGTTTGATTACAGTAGCCTCGGAAGTGCCACTTAATGATATTATAAACAACCGCGATGCTACGGGCCGGATTGCCAAATGGGCCATTGAGCTCCTCCCGTTCGACATAACATACAAACCTCGACGAGCCATTAAGTCGCAAGTATTGGCCGACTTCGTCGCCAAATGGACGGAGGCCGAACTCCCTAAAGAGTACGACGCATACTCCAATTGGATCATGCACTTCGACGGTTCTAAAATGCTGGCTGGTCTAGGGACTGGCGTCGTCCTGACGTCCCCAACTGGAGATACCGTTCAGTACATACTGCAAATATTGTATACAGACTCCAACAATGCAGCTGAATACGAAGCTTTGTTGCATGGTCTTCGGATGGCAGTCTCCATGGGCATTCAACGCCTGGAGGTGCGTGGGGATTCAAACCTCGCAATATCCCAAATAAATGGAGGCTTTGACGCCAAGGATCTGAAAATGGCGGCCTATCGAAATGTCATCCTAAAAATGTCAGCTCGGTTCGAGGGGCTCGAATTTCACCATGTGGCTCGGGAAAACAATCAGGCGGCGGATATCCTCGCCCGCATCGGCGCAAAACGCGATGCGGTCCCCCCCAACATATTTTTGGAAAGGCTGTTCAAACCATCCATAGTATGGGAAGGGGACACCGGTAACAACAGTCCGGACCTGGCCAAAATACCCGATACCAAAATCTCTGACACAATCGGAGGCTCCGCCACCGAAATAACACCTTCAGCCCACGAAATAATGGCCATTATTGCCCCATGGACAGAACCATTCCTGGCCTACCTAACTAGACAGGAACTTTCGGAGGACCAAAATAAGGCATGCTGCATAGTGCGGCGATCCAAGGCCTACAGGGTCCATGAGGGAGAATTGTACAAAAAAAGCACTACCAGGGTCCTTCAAAGGTGCATCTCTGAAGAGGAAGGGCGGAATCTTTTGGCAGAAATTCACACCGGACTCGGCGGTCATCACGTCGCAGCCCGGGCTCTTGTAAGCAAGGCCTTCCGTACAGGATTCTATTGGCCAACGGCCCGGGCAGATGCACAGGACTTGGTCCAACGTTGTGCCGGTTGCCAGCTCTTTGCAAATCAAAGCCACATGCCACCCACCTCCCTCCGAACAATCCCCATTACATGGCCCTTTGCGGTCTGGGGGCTTGACATGGTTGGACCCCTTAAAGGGGGAACCCACAAGAAAAAATACTTATTGTTCATGGTGGATAAATTCACCAAATGGATAGAGGCCAAACCTGTTAAAACAGCCGAATCCGAACCGGTGATAGACTTCATATCCGGGGTTGTACACCGTTATGGCATCCCCCACAGCATCATCACTAATAATGGCACGAACTTCACGGCCGATGAGGTAAAACTCTGGTGCAGCAAAATGGGCATCAAGCTCGATTATGCCTCAGTCTATCACCCACAAACCAACGGTCAAGTCGAGCGAGAAAACGGTCTTATAATGAGCGGCATTAAACCCAGATTAGAGCGTTCCTTAATGGAGTCTAACATGCACTGGGTAGAGGAGCTCGACTCCGTACTCTGGGGGCTGCGGACCACGCCGAATCATAGTACCGGATATACACCCTTCTTTATGGTGTACGGCGCAGAGGCTGTCTTGCCCTGTGACATAATTCATGACTCACCTCGAGTGCGCATGTACGAAGAAAGAGAAGCCGAGCTTGATCGGCAGGACAGTCTGGACACCCTGGAGGAGGAGCGCAACGTAGCCAAAGCCCGTTCCGCATTTTATCAGCAACAGGCTCGCAGATACCAAAGCAGAGAAGTACGGGCCAAAACTTATAACGTTGGCGAACTAGTTCTACGCCTGCCGGATAAGAAAAACAACAAGCTCGAGCCCAAATGGGAAGGTCCCTTCATTATTGACCAAGTTCTGACCGGTGGAGCGTACCGACTGCAGGATGCATCGACTAGTCGACTCGAGCCGAACCCATGGAACGCGGCCAGGCTCCGAAGATTCTACGCCTAGCACCGGACTCTATGTTAGTCCCCTCCCTTTGTCCATTTTTCACATATACATTATCTGTCTTGTTTCTCTTTCTTTCTTTATTTCTTTTATTATTTCTCTAGGCCTTCAAGGGTCACCTTGTGCCTCGCTGGCACATTACAGATGCGCTAGCCGCACTCTTCATACCTGGGGGCTTCTTTCACAGAAGCTTAAATTATTTATCTGGGCCTCATGCCCAACACATGTGTTATACTTCTGCATGTACCCTTTTTTCACCATTATATGCATCAATATGACTTAAGTTTTGGCCAAGCTGGGTTGCCTGGCTCTTGTATTTATGCCCTACATTCCCGTTAATTCGGCTAGGGCATAAGGGGAGCACCTCTGCGATTGTTACTACCGGGTCAGCCGGATGTGTACCTCAGACTGGGTGAAGCCGAAAGCTAGCGTTCTTAAGGGAATATTCGGTCGGTGAACAAAAGATGATTTTTATTTATTGTCCATATCTGCCCCAGATGTTTTTCCTGCATTTCCTATCGCAGTCCGGACATGCACTTTAGGGCATGCTTACCCAGGGAAAGGAACCCTTAACGGAACTATTCTCCCTGGAAGATGTTTCTTACTACCCATGTAATATAACATAACTAGTTGGGCACTTGTCTAATAAAGCACTAATGACCCCTATGTCTGGTCTCCATGCATACCCCGTTTCTTATATAACTGAGCGGGTACTCGGATACACCCCGGACTATTGGGCCCGGAGCTTGAAGCGAAAAGGTCTGCAATGACAAATGATCTACTATCCGGCTAGAAGGCATTATACATGTCACTTTAATTACACAATCATGCAGACTGACTAAATTCCTCTTCTATACCATCCAACATGCAGTCTAGCTTACAATCCTGTTGAGAATACTTTGCGGCTAATTCTACTTTCCCATAAACTAAGCTAACGGGGATCTCTTTCCCGTCGGGCCCCACAGGTCCGACCTCGGCCATGTGATTTGGGTCTGCCTTGGTATACCGCGTCTTCACCATGGCCCAGGCTTCTCTGGCACCCTGTCGGCAGGCTGATATCTTCCATAATCGGAAGCACCGCCGTGCTCCCTTGAGCTTCTCCGCAAGCTCGGCAACGCCCTCTGGCAGGGAGATGGATGGCCATAAGGCCTGGGCAACACCCTGCATCACTAGCCGAACTTGTTCATGCAGATGTGACAGCTCGGACAGAAGATCACCCGCAGACCCGGGCATTTCCTCCGCGGGACGACCCGTCAGCATACCTACAGACATAACGTTGTTAGTAGGCTTCTTCGCCGAACTCCTTTAAAAGGATTCGTTCAAGCACTTACTGAAAATGCCGCGCCGAAGCTGCTTATTCTCCTTCTCAAAGTCTGCAAGCTGGCCCCGAACGTCTTTTAGTTCCACGTTCAGCTTAATATTGGTGTCTTGCAGATTGTTTTTCTCCCGCCTAACCTAAGTCAGCACGCGTTTGCCAGCCTCTAGCTGTTGCATAACATGCTGGTCCTCCGGATTCTCTCCGGATTCATCTGCAACATCTGTTGTTAGATCTGCAGCCATGCCGCATGTTATATGGTAACCATCATTCTTTAAAGTAAATGTTACCAGCAGGTGAATTTTTTGGTTCCTGCAAGGCGGCCATAGCAGCCCGTAGTTGGGTCTTGCATTCCTCTAGCTCCTGTGACAGCCTAGTATTCTTCTCTATAAGAACCTGCACAATAAATATGATCCTTAAATCAGTTCTGCTAACTGTTTCAAGTCTCAAGGGCTACTGATACATATAAATCGTCAGATTTACTCACCCGTACATCCTTTACATACTGATCCGTGGCTCTGGCTAGACCATCTTGAGCAGCACGGAGGTAGGCCTCTCCAGAATTGAAGGCATCAAACGCCTCTGGTGAGAAACAAGCGTCACGGAGTACGGCCCGGCGGCGCCTATGATTCATGGCGCTTTCCACTTCTGAGTTTGTAGCGGATAATCTATCCGCATCCTCTGTAGAGGGATTATCCGGCGCCTGCCCCATATCGGCTTCTGCCTCCATGTCCGGTCCTGGCGCCCGACTGGTGGAAGTGTGATTGGCAACATCGTCGGACATATTCCGGTGAGCGTTTTTTTGTTAAAGAAAGACGGGCATCATTACATTTCGAGAAAGACGACAACCACGGAGCGGGGTTTTTCTTATACCTTTGCGCCGGCGTCTCCGTCCTGACCGCCTTCCTTTTTGGCCTACCCGGCCTCGGTGCTTCTTGTTGGCGAGTTGCTGCGGGTTCGGCAGGGCGTCCCGAATGCCTTCCCTGTAAAAGATTCCATGTGTATATGGTGGGTGAAGTGCCTAAAAGGGGATCCTAGTTTTGGAGTTGGGATTTTTGGTTTTTCTTACTTGCGATGCAGGGAGCAGTCCGGGATAGTCGACCGTAATGGCCACCATGGCATCGTCGCAGCTTAACTGATAGAACTGCCGGTCTATCAGCTCCACGAATATAACCGAATCTTCTTCAAGTCCGGAGTCGAGGGCCCGGTCAGGGTCCTCTGGTTGTGGAGAAGGGCTGCTGACCTCCTTTATGGCTTTTCGCAGTTCCTGCCGCAAAGTGGCAAGGTGAATACTTACGACAAAGAATGCGGGAAAAATGGGAGCAGGGAGATATAACTTACCCAGCTTGGAGGATTGTACATGGAGAATCCATCCCGTGGCTTGATGCGGGTGAACTCCTCTTCCTCACCCTTGAACAGTTCGGACAGAATTTTCGCTAGAGCGGCAGCATTGTCCGGACCCTTACGCCTGCAGCGGGTGGCGTCATCCGCCCCGTTATAACACCACAAGGGGTGCCCACGATATTGAGGTGGCTGCACTCCCCGCATTATGCAAATCGACATAACTTCGATTATTGTCAATCCTGATTGAGCCAGTGCTTTGATCTGGTTCATCAGATAGAGGACTTCTTCGTTGTCTTCCGCCTGGGGCTCCGTGGTCGCCAACTTCAGCGCTTCTTCAGAGGAGCATTGTTGAACTCAGGAAGACCCCGCCGAACAGGGTCCGGAAGGGGAACGTCCTCCATATAAAACCATTCTGAAGGCCAGTCTTTGGACGACTTCTTCGGGGTACCGGACAGGTATCCGGTATCGGCGATGCGCCATATTTCGGCTCCGCCCACTTGATAAAGTGATCTCCTCTGTATGCGAGGGACGAGGAAAAATAGCCTTTTCCACAGCTCGAAGTGGGCCTCGCAGCCCAGGAACAACTCGCAGAGAGCAACATAGCCGGTGACATGTAGAATGGAGGCCGTAGAACTCCAGGAGCCCGCGGAGAAACGGATGAATTGGAAATCTGAGTCCCCTTAGTAAATAAGGAACAAGGCAAACCTGTTCCCCCATGGAGGGACTGGGAAAGCTCTCCGCTTGCTCCCCGCCATTGTAGGTGGCAAGCCCGGCTCGAACGGGCACCATATATGTCGGAGGGATAAATCCCTTAGTCTGTAGTTCGACTAATCGACTGTGCAGGACTGAACACCTCTCCCAATCACCGAGCTTAGGGCTACGGGGGCGGGAGGAGGAGCTGCGGAGGTCGGCCATGCTGGAATGGATCTTTCCGAAATGCGCTCTGATGGATTCTCGCCGGGGGAGGATGGTATAGATCGGATCTAAGAATCCCCATCCCTTTAACAGACAATTTATTTATCTGGCTAGGAGGGCGAATGTAAAAACGCCCTGGTGCCTCGTATTCATACGGCGCGTGGGAGAAAGCCCTTATTGGGCACAGAAGCCAAGAGGTTCAACATTTATGGAGCCGGACACTGCTTAAGAACACTTGAAAATTGGAGAAGAACCTGCCTTGCAATGCCAAAGACAACACTGCGCGTCGGACTCATCGTCATTGAAGCCTGGTTCGGGGGCTACTAAGGGAGTCCTGAATTAGGGGGTCTCCGGACAGCCGGATTATATCCTTTGGCCGGACTGTTGGACTATGAAGATACAAGATTGAAGACTACGTTTCGTGTCCAGATGGGACTCTACTTGGCGTGGAAGGCAAGCTTAGGCAATACGGATATGTATATCTTCTCCCTTGTAACCGACCTTGTGTAACCCTAGCCCCCTCCGGTGTCTATATAAACCGGAGGGTTTTAGTCCGTAGGACGACGTACAATCATACCATAGGCTAGCTTCTAGGGTTTAGCCTCTTCGATCTTGTGGTAGATCAACTCTTGTAATACTCATATCATCAAGAATAAATCAAGCAGGAAGTAGGGTTTTACCTCCATCAAGAGGGCCTGAACCTGGGTAAAACATCGTGTTCCCTACCTCCTGTTACCATCTGCCTTAGACGCATAGTTCGGGACCCCTACCCGAGATCCGCCGGTTTTGACACCGACAATGACCCATTCCGTTAGCTTAGCACCCGATCGTTTAGTATGCTGCTATTGCTTTCTTCATGACTTATACATGTTCCTATGATTATGTGATTATGCAACTCCCGTTTACCGGAGGAACACTTTGTGTGCTACCAAACGTCACAACATAACTGGGTGGTTATAAAGGTGCTCTACAGGTGTCTCCAAAGGTACTTGTTGGGTTGGCGTATTTCGAGATTAGGATTTGTCACTCCGATTGTCGGAGAGGTATCTTTGGGCCCTCTCGGTAATGCACATCACTTAAGCCTTGCAAGCATTGCAACTAATGAGTTAGTTGCGGGATGATGTATTACAGAACGAGTAAAGAGACTTGCCGGTAACGAGATTGAACTAGGTATTGAGATACCGACGATCGAATCTCGGGCAAGTAACATACCGATGACAAAGGGAACATCGTATGTTGTTATGCGGTTTAACCGATAAAGATCTTCGTAGAATATGTAGGAGCCAATATGAGCATCCAGGTTCCGCTATTGGCTATTCACTGGAAACGTGTCTCGGTCATGTCTACATAGTTCTCGAACCCGTAGGGTCCGCACGCTTAACGTTACAATGACAGTTATATTATGAGTTTATATGTTTTGATGTACCGAAGGTTGTTCGGAGTCCTGGATGTGATCACGGACATGACGAGGAGTCTCGAAATGGTCAAGACATGAAGATTGATATATTGGAAGCCTATGTTTGGATATCGGAAGTGTTCCGGGTGAAATCGGGATTTTACCGGAGTACCGAGAGGTTACCGGAACCCCCCGGGAGGTAAATGGGCCTTAGTGGGCCTTTACAAAGAAGAGGAGAGGCGGCCAGGGCTTGGCCGCGCGCCCCTCCCCCCTAGTCCGAATAGGACAAGGAGAGGGGGGCGGCACCCCCCCTTTCCTTCTCTCCCTCCTCTTTCCCCCTCCCGAATCCTATTCCAACTAGGAAAAGGGGGGAGTCCTACTCCCGGTGGGAGTAGGACTCCTCCTGGCGCGCCCTCTCCCTGGCCGGCTGCACCCCCCCCCCTTGCTCCTTTATATACGGGGGCAGGGGGCACCCCAGAGACACAACAATTGATCATTTGATCTTTTAGCCGTGTGTGGTGCCCCCCTCCACCATAGTCCACCTTGATATTACTGTAGCGGTGCTTAGGCGAAGCCCTGCGTCGGTAGAACATCAACATCGTCACCACGCCGTCGTGCTGACGAAACTCTCCCTCAACACTTGGCTGGATCGGAGTTCGAGGGACGTCATCGGGCTGAACATGTGCTGAACTCGGAGGTGCCGTACATTCGGTACTTGATCGTTTGGATCGTGAAGACGTACGACTACATCAACCACGTTGTGCTAAGGCTTCCGCTTTCGGTCTACGAGGGTACGTGGACAACACTCTCCCCTCTCGTTGTTGTGCATCACCATGATCTTGCGTGTGCGTAGGAACATTCTTGAAATTACTACGTTCCCCAACAGTGGTATCAGAGCCAGGTTTTATGCGTAGATGTCATATGCACGAGTAGAACACAAGTGAGTTGTGGGCGATATAAGTCATACTGCTTACTAGCATGTCATACTTTGGTTCAGCGGTATTGTTGGATGAAGCGGCCCGGACCGACATTACGCGTACGCTTACGCGAGACTGGTTCTACCGATGTGCTTTGCACACAGGTGGCTGGCGGGTGTCAGTTTCTCCAAATTTAGTTGAACCGAGTGTGTCTACGCCCGGTCCTTGCGAAGGTTAAAACAACACCAACTTGACAAACTATCGTTGTGGTTTTGATGCGTAGGTAAGAACGGTTCTTGCTAAGCCCGTAGCAGCCACGTAAAACTTGCAACAACAAAGTAGAGGACGTCTAACTTGTTTTTGCAGGGCATGTTGTGATGTGATATGGTCAAGACATGATGCTAAATTTTATTGTATGAGATGATCATGTTTTGTAACCGAGTTATCGGCAACTGGCAGGAGCCATATGGTTGTCACTTTATTGTATGCAATGCAATCGCCCTGTAATGCTTTACTTTATCACTAAGCGGTAGCGATAGTCGTGGAAGCATAAGATTGGCGAGACAACAACGATGCTACAATGAAGATCAAGGTGTCGCGCCGGTGATGATGGTAATCATGACGGTGCTTCGGAGATGGAGATCACAAGCACAAGATGATGATGGCCATATCATATCACTTATATTGATTGCATGTGATGTTTATCTTTTATGCATCTTATCTTGCTTTGATTGACGGTAGCATTATAAGATGATCTCTCACTAAATTTCAAGATAAAAGTGTTCTCCCTGAGTATGCACCGTTGCCAAAGTTCGTCGTGCCCAGACACCACGTGATGATCGGGTGTGATAAGCTCTACGTCCATCTACAACGGGTGGAAGCCAGTTTTGCACACGCAGAATACTCAGGTTAAACTTGACGAGCCTAGCATATGCAGATATGGCCTCGGAACACTGAGACCAAAAGGTCGAGTGTGAATCATATAGTAGATATGATCAATGATACGTCTCCAACGTATCTATAATTTTTGATTGCTCCATGCTATATTATCTACTGTTTTGGACTATATTGGGCTTTATTTTCCACTTTTATATTATTTTTGGGACTAACCAATTAACCGGAGGCCCAGCCCAGAATTGCTGTTTTTTTTTGCCTATTTCAGTGTTTCAGATAAACAGAATATCAAACGGAGTCCAAACGGAATAAAATCTTCGGAAACGTGATTTTCTCACCGAACTTGATCCAGGAGACTTGGACCCTACTGCAAGGGATCAAAGAGGTGGTCATGAGGGTGGGGGGCGCCCCCACCCCCCTAGGGCGCGCCCCCCTGCCTCGTGGGCCCCTCGGTGCTCCACCGACGTACTCCTTCCTCCTATATATACACATGTACCCCCAAATGATCAGAACAGGAGCCAAAACCCTAATTCCACCGCCGCAACTTTCTGTATCCATGAGATCCCATCTTGGGGCCTGTTCCGGAGCTCCGCCGGAAGAGGGCCATCATCACGGAGGGCTTCTACATCATCCTAGCCCCTCCGATGAAGTGTGAGTAGTTTACCTCAGACCTTCGGGTCCATAGTTAGTAGCTAGATGGCTTCTTCTCTCTCTTTGAATCTCAATACAAAGTTCTCCCCCTCTCTTGTGGAGATCTATTCGATGTAATGTTCTTTTTGCAGTGTGTTTGTTCAGACCGATGAATTGTGGGTTTATGATCAAGTCTATCTATGAATAATATTTGAATCTTCTCTGAATTCTTTTATGCATGATTGGTTATCTGTGCAAGTCTCTTCGAATTATCCGTTTGGTTTGGCCAACTAGATTGGTAGTTCTTGCCATGGGAGAAGTGCTTAGCTTTGGGTTCGATCTTGCGGTGTCCTTACCCGGTGACAGAAGGGGCAGCAAGGCACGTATTGTATCATTACCATCGAGGATAACAAGATGGGGTTTATTTCATATTGCATGAATTTATCTCTCTACATCATGTCATCTTGCTTAAGGCATTACTCTGTTTTTAACTTAATACTCTAGATGCATGCTGGATAGCGGTCGATGAGTGGAGTAATAGTAGTAGATGCAGAATCATTTCGATCTACTTGTCACGGACGTGATGCCTATATACATGATCATGCCTAGATATTCTCATAATTATGCACAATTCTATCAATTGCTCAACAGTAATTTTTTCACCCACCGTAGAATACTTATGCTCTTGAGAGAATCCACTAGTGAAACCTATGGCCCCCGGGTCTGTTCTCATCATATCAATCTCCATCACTTTTATATTGTTTTGCTATTTACTTTGCTTTTACTTTTTACTTTGCATCTTTATATCAAAAATACCAAAAAATATTCTATCTATCAGATCTCACTCTCGTAAGTGATCGTGAAGGGCTTGACAAACCCTAATCGCGTTGGTTGCAAGTAGCTATCGCTTTGTGCAGGTACGAGGGACTTGAGCGTGGGCTCCTACTGGATTGATACCTTGGTTCTCAAAAACTGAGGGAAATACTTACGCTACTCTGCTGCATCATCCCTTCCTCTTCGGGCAAAACCAACGCAAGCTCAAGACGTAGCAAGAAGGATTTCTGGCGCCGTTGCCGGGGACTCTACGCAAAAAGTCAATATACCAAGCACCCATCACAATCCCTATCTCTCGCATTACATTATTTGCCATTTGCCTCTCGTTTTCCTCTCCCCCCACTCCACCCTTGGCGTTTTATTCGCCCTCTCTCTCTCTATCCTCCCTCTCTGTTTGCCTCTTTTTGTTCATTTGCCTTTTTTGCTCATGTGCTAGTTTGATTACTTGTCGTCATGGCTAGTCCTCTTTATGCTCCTATGTCCCCTGAGTTTGAAGTCCTTCACTTCAAACAAAAGCAAGGAGAAAATTTAAAGGATGCTTGGTTTAGAATGATGGGATCTTATCATAAATGCACCCTAGAAGTAAATTTCAGAAGTTTGCTTCGCAACTTTTATGTTGGGCTTAATTTGTCTCATAGACAACTTTTAGATTGTGTTGCCAAGGGAAATTTTATTGAAATTGATCCCAGTATTGCGCATGAAATTATAGAAGGTATAGTAGGAACTTTACCTCAACAAAAGGGGCTCCATCATACCCAAGAGAAAACACAAGTTTTTGAAAAAATTTGCGAGGTAACTAAGATTTTACAGAAATCTCTTGAACCTCTTAAGAGCGTTAGCTTAAATCTTCACCGCATGAATATGTTGATTACTCTTTGCAATAAGTGGTTGGATTCTTTAGATCTCAAGATCTCTGAATATGAAGGGAAATGTAAGGAACCTCCCGGATTCGAGCATAACATCGCTAAAAGAATTAAGAATCAAGATGGCAATACTTAGATCTATTCTTGCTCGTTATGCCTAGCTAGGGGGGTTAAACGATAGCGCTTGTTGGGAGGCAACCCAATTTTATTTTTATTCCTTGCTTTTTGCTCCTGTTTAGTAATAAATAAATTATTTAACCTCTGTTTTGGTTGTGTTTTTTTGTGTTTAATTAGTGTTTGTGCCAAGTAGAACCGTTCGGAAGACTTGGGGAAAGTCTTGTTGAACTTGCTGTAAAAAACAGAAACGTTAGCGCTCACGAGAACTGCTGTCATTTTTATTTGAAGAGTGATATTTAGTTAATTATTTTTGCAGATTATTAATAGATAAATTACTCACGTCCATCAATTTATTTTAGAATTTTTGGGGTTCCATATTTTGCGCTAGCTATAGATTACTACAGACTGTTCTGTTTTTGACAGATTCTGTTTTTTGTGTGCTGTTTGCTTATTTTGATGAATCTATGGCTAGTAAAATAGTTTATAATCCATAGAGAAGTTGGAATACAGTAGGTTTAACACAAATATAAATAAATAATGAGTTCATTACAGTACCTTGAAGTGGTCTTTTGTTTTCTTTCGCTAACGGAGCTCACGAGTTTTCTATTTTGAGTTTTGTGTTGTGAAGTTTTCAAGTTTTGGGTGAATTATTTTGATGGATTATGGAACAAGGAGTGGCAAGAGCCTAAGCTTGGGGATGCCCATGGCACCCCCAAGATAATCCATGGACACCAAAAAGTCAAAGCTTGGGGATGCCCCGGAAGGCATCCCCTCTTTCGTCCACTTCCATCGGTAATTTACTTGGAGCTATATTTTTATTCACCAACATGATATGTGTTTTTCTTGGAGCGTCTTGTATTATTTTTGTCTTTGTTTGTTAGTATGCCACAATCATCCTTGTTGTACACACCTTTTGAGAGAGCCATACATGAATTAAAATTTGATAGAATATTCTATGTGCTTCACTTATATCCTTTGAGCTAAATAATTTTGCTCTATGTGCTTCACTTATATCCTTTGAGCTAGATAATTTTGCTCTATGTGCTTCACTTATATCCTTTGAGCTAGATAATTTTTGCTCTATGGGCTTCACTTATATCTTTTGAGCGTTATAATTTTGCTCTATGTGCTTTACTTAGATCTTTTAGAGCACGGTGGTGGATTCGTTTTAAAGAAACTATTGATCTCTCATGCTTCACTTAAATTAATTTGAGAGTCTCTTAATAGCATGGTAATTTGCCTAATAATAATATGCTTGGTATACAAGATTTGTGAAACTTTCTTTTGAATGTGTTGAATACTAAGAAAAGATTGAAGCATGATAATTGTTTTGAGATATGGAGGTGATAATATTAAAGTCATGCTAGTTGAGTAGTTGTGAATTTAAAGAATACTTGTGTTGAAGTTTGTGATTCCCATAGCATGCACGTATGGTGAACCGTTATGTGATGAAGTCAGAGCATGATTTATTTATTGATTGTATTCCTTATGAGTGGTGGTCGGGGACGAGCGATGGTCTTTTCCTACCAATCTATCCCCCTAGGAGCATGCACGTAATACTTTGCTTTGATAACTTCTAAATTTTTGCAATAAGTATATGAGTTCTTTATGACTAATGTTGAGTCCATGGATCATATGCACTCTCACCCTTCCACCCTTGCTAGCCTCTCTAATACAACGCAACTTTCACCGGTATCATACACCTACCATATCCTTCCTCAAAACAGCCACCATACCTACCTATTATGGCATTTCCATAGCCATTCCGAGATATATTGCCATGCAACTTTCCACCGTCTAGTTCATCATGACACATCTATCATTGTCATATTGCTTAGCATGATCATGTAGTTGACATAGTATTTGTGGCAAAGCCACCGTTCATAATTCTTTCATACTTGTCACTCTTGATTCATTGCATACCCCGGTACACCGCCGGAGGCATTCATATAGAGTCATACTTTGTTTTAGTATCGAGTTGTAATCATTGAGTTGTAAATAAATAGAAGTGTGATGATCATCATTCGAAAAAGGGAAAGGCCAAAAAAAAGAAGGCCCAAAAAAGGGGCAATGCTACTATCCTTTTTTCCACACTTGTGCTTCAAAGTAGCACCATGATATAGCAAGTCTCATATATTGTGCTTCAAAGTAGCACCATGTTCTTCATATAGAGAGTCTCATATGTTGTCACTTTCATATACTAGTGGGAATTTTATGTTATAGAACTTGGCTTGTATATTCCAATGATGGGCTTCCTCAAATTGCCCTAGGTCTTCATGAGCAAGCAAGTTGGATGCACACCCACTAGTTTCTTTTGTTGAGCTTTCATACATTTATAGCTCTAGTGCATCCGTTGCATGGCAATCCCTACTCACTCACATTGATATCTATTGATGGGCATCTCCATAGCCCGTTGATATGCCTAGTTGATGTGAGACTATCTTCTCCTTTTTGTCTTCTCCACAACCACCATTCTATTCCACCTATAGTGCTATATCCATGGCTCACGCTCATGTATTGCGTGAAGATTGAAAAAGTTAGAGTATGAAACAATTGCTTGGCTTGTCATCGGGGTTGTGCATGATTTAAATACTTTGTGTGGGGAAGATGGAGCATAGCCAGACTATATGATTTTGTAGGGATAACTTTCTTTGGCCATGTTATTTTGAGAAGACATAATTGCTTTGTTAGTATGCTTGAAGTATTATTATTTTCTATGTCAATATAAACTTTTGTCTTGAATCTTTCTAATCTGAATATTCATACCACAATTAAGAAGATTTGCATTGAAATTATGCCAAGTAGCACTCCACATCAAAAATTCTCTTTTTATCATTTACCTACTCGAGGACGAGCAGGAATTAAGCTTGGGGATGCCTGATACTTCTCCAACGTATCTATAATTTTTGATTGCTCCACGCTATATTATCTATTGTTTTGGACTGTATTGGGCTTTATTTTCCACTTTTATATTATTTTTGGGACTAACCTATTAACTGGAGGCCCAGCCCAGAATTGCTGTTTTTTGCCTATTTCAGTGTTTCGGATAAACAGAATATCAAACGGAGTCCAAACGGAATAAAATCTTCAGAAACGTGATTTTCTCACCGAACATGATCCAGGAGACTTGGACCCTACTGCAAGGGATCAAAGAGGTGGTCACGAGGGTGGGGGCGCCCCCTAGGGCGCGCCTCCTGCCTCGTGGGCCCCTCGGTGCTCCACCGACGTACTCCTTCCTCCTATATATACACACGTACCCCCAAACGATCAGAACAGGAGCCAAAACCCTAATTCCACTGCCACAACTTTCTGTATCCACGAGATCCCATCTTGGGGCCTGTTCCGGAGCTCCGCCGGAAGAGGGCCGTCATCACGGAGGGCTTCTACATCATCCTAGCCCCTCCGATGAAGTGTGAGTAGTTTACCTCAGACCTTCGAGTCCATAGTTAGTAGCTAGATGGCTTCTTCTCTCTCTTTGAATCTCAATACAAAGTTCTCCCCCTCTCTTGTGGAGATCTATTCGATGTAATCTTCTTTTTGCGGTGTGTTTGTTCAGACCGGTGAATTGTGGGTTTATGATCAAGTCTATCTATGAATAATATTTGAATCTTCTCTGAATTCTTCTATGCATGATTGGTTATCTTTGCAAGTCTCTTTGAATTATCCGTTTGGTTTGGCCAACTAGATGGTAGTTCTTGCCATGGGAGAAGTGCTTAGCTTTGGGTTCGATCTTGCGGTGTCCTTACCCAATGACAGAAGGGGCAGCAAGGCACGTATTGTATTGTTGCCATCGAGGATAACAAGATGGGGTTTATTTCATATTGCATGAATTTATCTCTCTACATCATGTCATCTTGCTTAAGGCGTTACTCTGTTTTTAACTTAATACTCTAGATGCATGCTGGATAGCGGTCGATGAGTGGAGTAATAGTAGTAGCTGCAGAATCGTTTCGATCTACTTGTCACGGACGTGATGCCTATATACATGATCATGCCTAGATATTCTCATAATTATGCACAATTCTATCAATTGCTCAACAGTAATTTTTTCACCCACCGTAGAATACTTATGCTCTTGAGAGAAGCCACTAGTGAAACCTATGGCCCCCGGGTCTGTTCTCATCATATCAATCTCCATCACTTTTATATTGTTTTGTATTTACTTTGCTTTTACTTTTTACTTTGCATCTTTATATCAAAAATACCAAAAAATATTCTATCTATCAGATCTCACTCTCATAAGTGACCGTGAAGGGCTTGACAAACCCTAATCGCGTTGGTTGTGAGTAGCTATCGCTTTGTGCAGGTACGAGGGACTTGAGCGTGGGCTCCTACTGGATTGATACCTTGGTTCTCAAAAACTGAGGGAAATACTTACGCTACTCTGCTGCATCATCCCTTCCTCTTCGGGGAAAACCAACGCAAGCTCAAGACGTAGCAATCAACATAGTGATGTTCACCATTGAAAACTACTCCATTTCACATGATGATCGGTTATGGTTTAGTTGATTTGGATCACGTGATCACTTAGAGGATTAGAGGGATGTCTATCTAAGTGGGAGTTATTAAGTAAGATGATTAATTGAACTTAAATTTATCATGAACTTAGTACCTGATAGTATCTTGCTTGTCTATGGTTGATTGTAGATAGATGGCCCGTGCTGTTGTTCCATTGAATTTTAATGCGTTCCTTGAGAAAGCAAAGTTGAAAGATGACGGTAGCAATTACACGGACTGGGTCCGTAACTTGAGTATTATCCTCATTACTGCTCAGAATAATTACGTCATGGAAGCACCGCTGGGTGTACCACCTGCGCCAGCAACTGCAGACATTGTGAATGCCTGGCAGTCATGTGTTGATGACTACTCGGTAGTTCAGTGTGCCATGCTTTACGACTTAGAACCGGGACTTCAACGACGTTTTGAACGTCATGGAGCATATGAGATGTTCGAGGAGTTGAAGTTAATATTTCAAGCAAATGCCCAGATTGAGAGATATGAAGTCTCCAATAAGTTCTATAGCTGCAAGATGGAGGAGAATAGTTCTGTCAGTGAGCATATACTCAAGATGTCTGGGTACTACAATCACTTGATTCAACTAGGAGTTAATCTTTCGGATGATAGCGTCATTGACAGAATTCTCCAATCACTTCCACCAAGTTACAAGAGCTTCGTGATGAACTATAATATGCAAGGGATGGATAAGACAATTCCCGAGCTCTTCGCAATGCTAAAGGCTGCGGAGGTAGAAATCAAGAAGGATCATCAAGTGTTGATGGTCAGTAAGACCACCAGTTTCAAGAAGGGTAAAGGGAAGAAGAAGGGGAACTTCAAGAAGAACAGCAAGCAAGTTGCTGCTCAGGAGAAGAAACCCAAGTCTGGACCTAAGCCTGAGACTGAGTGCTTCTACTGCAAGCAGACTGGTCACTGGAAGCGGAACTGCCCCAAGTATTTGGCGGATAAGAAGGATGGCAAGGTGAACAAAGGTATATGTGATATACATGTTATTGATGTGTACCTTACTAAAGCTCGTAGTAGCACCTGGGTATTTGATACTGGTTCTGTTGCTAATATTTGCAACTCGAAACAGGGACTACGGATTAAGAGAACACTAGCAAAGGACGAGGTGACGATGCGCGTGGGAAATGGTTCCAAAGTCGATGTGATCGCGGTCGGCACGCTACCTCTACATCTACCTTCGGGATTAGTATTAGACCTAAATAATTGTTATTTGGTGCCAGCATTGAGCATGAACATTATATCTGGATCTTGTTTGATGTGAGACAGTTATTCATTTAAATCAGAGAATAATGGTTGTTCTATTTATATGAGTAATATCTTTTATGGTCATGCACCCTTGAAGAGTGGTCTATTTTTGATGAATCTCGATAGTAGTGATACACATATTCATAATGTTGAAGCCAAAAGATGCAAAGTTAATAATGATAGTGCAACTTATTTGTGGCACTGTCGTTTAGGTCATATCGGTGTAAAGCGCATGAAGAAACTCCATGCTGATGGATTTTTGGAATCACTTGATTATGAATCAGTTGATGCTTGCGAACCATGCCTCATGGGCAAGATGACTAAAACGCCGTTCTTCGGAACTATGGAGAGAGCAACAGATTTGTTGGAAATCATACATACAGATGTATGTGGTCCGATGAATGTTGAGGCTCATGGCGGATATCGTTATTTTCTCACCTTCACAGATGATTTAAGCAGATATGGGTATATCTACTTAATGAAGCATAAGTCTGAAACATTTGAAAAGTTCAAAGAATTTCAGAGTGAAGTTGAAAATCATCGTAACAAGAAAATAAAGTTTCTACGATCTGATCGTGGAGGAGAATATTTGATTTACGAGTTTGGTCTACATTTGAAACAATGTGGAATAGTTTCGCAACTCAGCCACCCAGAACACCATAACGTAATGGTGTGTCTGAACGTCATAATCGTACTTTACTAGATATGGTGCGATCTATGATGTCTCTTACAGATTTACCGCTATCATTTTGGGGTTATGCTTTAGAGACGGCCGCATTCATGTTAAATAGGGCACCATCGATATCCGTTGAGACAACGCCTTATGAACTGTGGTTTGGCAAGAAACCAAAGTTGTCGTTTCTGAAAGTTTGGGATTGTGATGCTTATGTGAAAAAGCTTCAACCTGATAAGCTCGAACCCAAATCAGAGAAATGTGTCTTCATAGGATACCCAAAGGAGACTGTTGGGTACACCTTCTATCACAGATCCGAAGGCAAGACATTCGTTGCTAAGAATGGATCCTTTTTAGAGAAGG
This sequence comes from Triticum urartu, assembly GCF_003073215.2. Taxonomy (NCBI): domain Eukaryota; kingdom Viridiplantae; phylum Streptophyta; class Magnoliopsida; order Poales; family Poaceae; genus Triticum; species Triticum urartu. Next base: position 473,710,195 of record NC_053022.1, read on the forward strand.
AGTTTCTCTCGAAAGAAGTGAGTGGGAGGAAAGTGGAACTTGATGAGGTAACTGTACCTACTCCTCTATTGGAAAGTAGTTCATCACAGAAACCGGTTTCTGTGACGCCTACACCAATTAGTGAGGAAGTTAATGATGATGATCATGGAACTTCAGATCAAGTTACTACTGAACCTCGTAGATCAACCAGAGTAAGATCCGCACCAGAGTGGTACGGTAATCCTGTTCTGGAAGTCATGCTACTAGATCATGATGAACCTACGAACTATGAAGAAGCGATGGTGAGCCCAGATTCCGCAAAATGGCTTGAGGCCATGAAATCTGAGATGGGATCCATGTATGAGAACAAAGTGTGGACTTTGGTTGACTTGCCCGATGATCGGCAAGCAATTGAGAATAAATGGATCTTCAAGAAGAAGACTGACGCTGACGGTAATGTTACTATCTACAAAGCTCGACTTGTTGCGAAAGGTTTTCGACAAGTTCAAGGGATTGACTACGATGAGACTTTCTCACCCGTAGCGATGCTTAAGTCTGTCCGAATCATGTTAGCAATTGCCGCATTTTATGATTATGAAATTTTGCAAATGGATGTCAAAATTGCATTCCTGAATGGATTTCTAGAAGAAGAGTTGTATATGATGCAACCAGAAGGTTTTGTCGATCCAAAGGGAGCTAACAAAGTGTGCAAGCTCCAGGATCCATTTATGGACTGGTGCAAGCCTCTCGGAGTTGGAATAAACGCTTTGATAGTGTGATCAAAGCATCTGGTTTTATACAGACTTTTGGAGAAGCATGTATTTACAAGAAAGTGAGTGGGAGCTCTGTAGCATTTCTAATATTATATGTGGATGACGTATTGTTGATTGGAAATGATATAGAATTTCTGGATAGCATAAAGGGATACTTGAATAAGAGTTTTTCAATGAAAGACCTCGGTGAAGCTTCTTATATATTGGGCATCAAGATCTATAGAGATAGATCAAGATGCTTAATTGGATTTTCACAAAGCACATACCTTGACAAAGTTTTGAAGAAGTTCAAAATGGATCAAGCAAAGAAAGGGTTCTTGCCTGTGTTACAAGGTGTGAAGTTGAGTAAGACTCAATGCCCGACCACTGCAGAAGATAGAGAGAAAATGAAAGATGTTCCCTATGCTTCAGCCATAGGCTCTATCATGTATGCAATGCTGTGTACCAGACCTGATGTGTGCCTTGCTATAAGTCTAGCAGGGAGGTACCAAACTAATCCAGGAGTGGATCACTGGACAGCGGTCAACAACATCCTGAAATACCTGAAAAGGACTAAGGATATGTTTCTCGTATATGGAGGTGACAAAGAGCTCATCGTAAATGGTTACGTTGATGCAAGCTTTGACACTGATCCGGACGATTCTAAATCGCAAACCGGATACGTGTTTACATTGAACGGTGGAGCTGTCAGTTGGTGCAGTTCTAAACAAAGCATTGTGGTGGGATCTACATGTGAAGCGGAGTACATAGCTGCTTCAGAAGCAGCAAATGAAGGAGTCTGGATGAAGGAGTTCATATCCGATCTAGGTCTCATACCTAGTGCATCGGGTCCAATGAAAATCTTTTGTGACAATACTGGTGCAATTGCCTTGGCGAAGGAATCTAGATTTCACAAGAGAACCAAGTACATCAAGAGACGCTTCAATTCCATTCGGGATTTAGTCCAGGTGGGAGACATAGAAATTTGCAAGATACATACGGATCTGAATGTTGCAGACCCGTTGACTAAGCCTCTTCCACGAGCAAAACATGATCAGCACCAAGGCTCCATGGGTGTTAGAATCATTACTGTGTAATCTAGATTATTGACTCTAGTGCAAGTGGGAGACTGATGGAAATATGCCCTAGAGGCAATAATAAAGTTATTATTTTTTTCCTTATATCATGATAAATGTTTATTATTCATGCTAGAATTGTATTAACCGGAAACATAATACATGTGTGAATACATAGACAAACAGATTGTCACTAGTATGCCTCTACTTGACTAGCTCGTTGATCAAAGATGGTTATGTTTCCTAACCATAGACATGAGTTTTCATTTGATTAACGGGGTCACATAATTAGGAGAATGATGTGATTGACATGACTCATTCCGTTATCTTAGCACCCGATCGTTTAGTATGCTGCTATTGCTTTCTTCATGACTTATACATGTTCCTATGACTATGAGATTATGCAACTCCCGTTTACCAGAGGAACACTTTGCGTGCTGCCAAATGTCACAACGTAACTGGGTGATTATAAAGGTGCTCTACAGGTGTCTCCAAAGGGGGAGTCACCTTTGCGTGCTGCCAAATGTCACACCGGTGGGAGTAGGACTCCTCCTGGCGCGCCCTATCCCTGGCCGGCCGCCCCCCCCCCCCCTTGCTCCTTTATATACGAGGGCAGGGGCACCCTAGAGACACAACAATTGATCGTTTGATCTTTTAGCCGTGTGCGATGCCCCCCTCCACCATAGTCCACCTCGATATTACTGTAGCGGTGCTTAGGTGAAGCCCTGCGTCGGTAGAACATCAACATCGTCACCACGCCGTCGTGCTGACAAAAGTCTCCCTCAACACTCGGCTGGATCGGAGTTCGAGGGACGTCATCGGGCTGAACGTGTGCTGAACTCGGAGGTGCCGTACATTCGGTACTTGATCGGCCAGATCGTGAAGACGTACGACTACATCAACCGCGTTATGCTAACGCTTCCGCTTTCAGTCTACGAGGGTACATGGACAACACTCTTCCCTCTCGTTGCTGTGCATCACCATGATCTTGCGTGTGCGTAGGTTTTTTTTTTGAAATTACTACGTTCCCCAACACAGACATGGCCTCGGAACACTGGAGACCGAAAGCTCGAACGTGAATCATATAGTAGATATGATCAACATAGAGATGTTCACCATTGAAAACTACTCCATCTCACGTGATGATCGGACATGGTTTAGTTGATATGGATCACGTGATCATTTAGATGACTCGAGGGATGTCTATCTAAGTGGGAGTTCTTAAGTAATATGATTAATTGAACTTACTTTATCATGAACTTGGTCCTAATAGTATTTGCATATCTATGTTGTGTTGGGGAACGCGCTAATTTCAAAAAAAATCCTACGTACACACAAGATCATGGTGATGCATAGCAACGAGAGGGGAGAGTATTGTCTATGTACCCTCGTAGACCGTAAGAGGAAGCATTATGACAACGCGGTTGATGCAGTCGTACGTCTTCACGATCGACCGATCCTAGTACTCAAAGTACGGCACCTTCGCGTTCTGCACACGTTCAGCTCGGTGACGTCCCACGAACTCACAATCCAGCAGTGTCGAGGGAGAGTTTCGTCAGCATGACGGGTGTGATGACGGTGATGATGACGCTACCGGAACAGGGCTTCGCCTAAGCAACACTATGATATGACCGAGGTGGATTATGGTGGAGGGGGCACCGCACACGGCTGGAAACAATCAACTTGTGTGTCCTAGGGTGCCCCCTGCCCTTGTATATAAAGGTGCAAGGGGGGGGCGGCCGGCCCTTGGGGCGCACCAGGAGAGGAGGAGTCCTCCTCCTAGTAGGAGTAGGACTCCCCTTTCCTACTCCTACTAGGAGGGGGAAAGGAAGGAGGAGAGGGAGAAGGAAAGGGGGGCGCCGCCCCCCTTCCCTAGTACAATTTGGACCAGAGGGGAAGGGGGCGCGGCCTGCCCTGGCGGCCCTCTCTCTCTCTCCACTAAGGCCCATGTGGCCCATTAGTTCTCCCGGGGGGTTCCGGTAACCCTCCGGTACTCCGGTTTTCTCCGAAATCACCCGGAACACTTACGGTGTCTGAATATAGCCGTCCAATATATCAGTTTTTATGTCTCGACTATTTCAAGACTCCTCGTCGTGTCCGTGCTCACATCCGGGACTCCGAATTACCTTCGGTACATCAAAACACATAAACTCATAATAACGATCGTCACCGAATGTTAAACGTGCGGACCCTACGGGTTCAAGAACTATGTAGACATGACCGAGACACGTCTTCGGTCAATAACCAATAGCGGAACCTGGATGTTCATATTGGCTCCCACATATTCTATGAAGATCTTTATCGGCCAAACCACATAACGATATACATTGTTCCCTTTGTCATCGGTATGTTACTTGCCCGAGATTCGATCATTGGTATCTCAATACCAAGTTCAATCTCGTTACCAGCAAGTCTCTTTACTCATTCTGTAATGCTACATCCAGTAACTAACTCATTAGCTACATTGCTTGCAAGGCTTATAGTGATGTGCATTACCGAGAGGGCCCAGAGATACCTCTCCAGCAATCGGAGCGAAAAATCCTAATCTCGATCTATGCCAACTCAACAAACACCATCGGAGACACCTGTAGAGCACCTTTATAATCACCCAGTTACGCTGTGACGTTTGGTAGCACACAAAGTGTTCCTCCGGTATTCGAGAGTTGCATGATCTCATAGTCATAGGAACATGTATAAGTTATGGAGAAAGCAATAGCAAAAAAACTAAACGATCATCGTGCTAAGCTAACGGATGGGTCTTTGTCAATCACATCCTTCTCTAATGATGTGATCCCATTAATCAAATGACAACTCATGTCTATGGTCAGGAAACATAACCATCATTGATTCAGCGAGCTAGTCAAGTAGAGGCATACTAGTGACACTCTGTTTGTCTATGTATTCACACATGTACTAAGTTTCTGGTTAATACAATTCTAGCATGAATAATAAACATTTATCATGATATAAGGAAATATAAATAACAACTTTATTATTGCCTCTAGGGCATATTTCCTTCAGTCTCCCACTTGCACTAGAGTCAATAATCTAGATTACATTGTAATGATTCTAACACCCATGGAGTCTTGGTGTTGATCATGTTTTGCTCGTGAGAGAGGCTTAGTCAACAGGTCTGCAACATTCAGATCCGTATGTATCTTGCAAATCTCTATGTCTCCCTCCTTGACTTGATCGCGGATGGAATTGAAGTGTCTCTTGATGTGCTTGGTTCTCTTGTGAAATCTGGATTCCTTTGCCAATGCAATTGCACCAGTATTGTCACAAAAGATTTTCATTGGACGCGATGCACTAGGTATGACACCTAGATCGGATATGAACTCCTTCATCCAGAATCCTTCATTTGCTGCTTCCGAAGCAGCTATGTACTCCGCTTCACACGTAGATCCCGCCACGACGCTCTGCTTGGAACTGCACCAACTTACAGCTCCACCATTTAATAAAAACACGTATCCGGTTTGTGAGTTAGAGTCATCCGGATCAGTGTAAAAGCTTGCATCAACGTAACCATTTACGACGAGCTCTTTGTCACCTCCATATACAAGAAACATATCCTTAGTCCTTTTCAGGTATTTCAGGGTGTTCTTGACCGCTGTCTAGTGATCCACTCCTGGATTACTTCGGTACCTCCCTGCTAAACTGATAGCAAGGCACACATCAGGTCTGGTACACAGCATTGAATACATGATAGAGCCTATGGCTGAAGCATATGGAACACCTTTCATTTTCTCTCTATCTTCTGCAGTGGTCGGGCATTGAGTCTAACTCAACTTCACACCTTGTAACACAGGCAAGAACCCTTTCTTTGCCTGATCCATTTTGAACTATTTCAAAACTTTATCAAGGTATGTGCTTTGTGAAAGTCCAATTAAGTGTCTTGATCTATCTTTATAGATCTTGATGCCCAATATATAAGCAGCTTCACCGAGGTCTTTCATTGAAAAATTCTTATTCAAGTATCCTTTTATGCTATTCAGAAATTCAGTATCATTTCCGATCAACAATATGTCATCTACATATAATATCAGAAATGCTACAGAGCTCCCACTCACTTTCTTGTAAATACAGGCTTCTCCAAAAGTCTGTATAAAACCATATGCTTTGATCACACTATCAAAGCGTATATTCCAACTCCGAGAGGCTTGCACCAGTCCATAAATGGATCGCTGGAGCTTGCACACTTTTTAGCACCTTTTGGATCGACAAAACCTTCTGGTTGCATCATATACAACTCTTCTTTAAGACATCCATTAAGGAATGTAGTTTTGACATCCATTTGCAAAATTTCATAATCATAAAATGCGGCAATTGCTAACATGATTCGGACGGACTTAAGCATCACTACGGGTGAGAAAGTCTCATCGTAGTCAACTCCTTGAACTTGTCGAAAACCTTTTGCAACAAGTCGAGCTTTGTAGACAGTAACATTACCGTCAGCGTCAGTCTTCTTCTTGAAGATCCATTTATTCTCTATGGCATGCCGATCATCGGGCAAGTCAACCAAAGTCCACACTTTGTTCTCATACATGGATCCCATCTCAGATTTCATGGCCTCGATCCATTTTGCGGAATCTGGGCTCATCATCGCTTCCTCATAGTTCGTAGGTTCGTCATGGTCAAGTAACATGACTTCTAGAATAGGATTATCGTACCACTCAGGTGCGGATCTTACTCTGGTTGACCTACGAGGTTCGATAGTAACTTGATCAGAAGTTTCATGATCATCATCATTAGCTTCCTCACTTACTGGTGTTGGAATCAGTGGAACTGATTTCAGTAATGAACTACTTTCCAATACGAGGTTCGATAGTAATGAACTACTTTACAATAGAGGAGTAGGTACAGTTACCTCATCAAGTTCCACTTTCCTCCCACTCACTTCTTTCGAGAGAAACTCCTTCTCTAAAAAGGATCCATTCTTAGCAACGAATGTCTTGCCTTCGGATCTGTGATAGAAGGTGTACCCAACAGTCTCCTTTGGGTATCCTATGAAGACACATTTCTCTGATTTGGGTTTGATCTTATCAGGTTGAAGCTTTTTCACATAAGCATCGTAGCCCCAAACTTTAAGAAACGACAACTTGGGTTTCTTGCCAAACCACAGTTCATAAGGTGTCGTCTCAATGGATTTAGATGGTGCCCTATTTAACGTGAATGTAGTTGTCTCTAAAGCATAACCCCAAAACTATAGCGGTAAATCAGTAAGAGACATCATAGATTGCACCATATCCAGTAAAGTACGATTACGATGTTCGGACACACCATTACGCTATGGTGTTCCGGGTGGCGTGAGTTGCGAAACTATTCCGCGTTGTTTTAGATGAAGACCAAACTCGTAACTCAAATATTCTCCTCCACGATCAGATCATAGAAACTTTATTTTCTTGGTACGATAATTTTCCACTTCACTCTGAAATTCTTTGAACTTTTCAAATGTTTCAGACTTATGCTTCATTAAGTAGATATACCCATATCTGCTTAAATCATCTGTGAAGGTGAGAAAATAACGATATCCGCCACGAGCCTCAACATTCATCGGACCACATACATCAGTATGTATGATTTCCAATAACTCTGTTGCTCTCTCCATTGTTCCGGAGAACGGAGTTTTAGTCATCTTGCCCATGAGGCATGGTTCGCAAGTACCAAGTGATTCCAGAAGTCCATCAGAATGGAGTAACTTCATGTGCATTACACCAATATGACCCAAACGGCAGTGCCACAAATAAGTTGCACTACCATTATCAACTCTGCATCTGTTGGCTTCAATACTATGAACATGTGTATCACTACTATCAAGATTTAGTAAAAATAGACCACTCATCAAGGGTGCATGACCATAAAAGATCTATACCTACTAATAAAGCAAGATGCATTTCGCCAATTTTTTCATCCGTTCACCATCGAAAAGAAATTTTTTTCCTATCCGAGGTGGTACTAAATTCGTATGTGTTTGCCAGCTAGAAAACAAAAATTGCATGTGGGCGCGCGTTGTGGCCCAGTGAAACCAGCCCACTTATTTTTCAGCCGACGCAGCTGGGAAAACTTTATTTTTCCGCATAGGGCGACAGGTAATTGGGGTTTCGTAAAGAACAACCAATAATGGTCTGGCCTATTTTTCCTTATTTGTGTGTTTTACTTCTATATTTATTCTCTTTTACCTATCTCTTTTTCCCTTCCAAGTTTATTTTTGTTTTAGAATTTATTTCGTAAATTAAAAATTCTCAAAAAATGTTCAAAATAAAAAAAATGGAAAATGTTGAGAATTCCAAAATATTATTCATATTTGGAAAATATTCGAATCTTGCAAAACGTTTTCCATTTTTTCAAAAAAAATGTTTTTCAAAATTGTTTTGGATTTATAAAAATGAAATTGCATTTCAAAAAATGCTCCAAATTAAAAAAATTGTTTTAGTGAAATTCTCACAATTAAAAATAATGTTCCTATATAAAAGATATACATTTTCTAAAAAACTTGTGAATTTTCAACACATGTACCCATTGTAAAAAAATGTTCACTAATTAAAATAATGTTAATGTTTTTTAAAAAGGTTGGTGTTTTCAGAAAATGTTTGTGAATTTTAAAGATGTTCCGTTTCAATTTTTTTCGAGTTTTTCCAAAAGTATACATAATTTGATAGTTGGGGTTTCGTAAAGGACAACTAATAATGGCCTGGCCTATTTTTTATTTATTTGTGTTGTTTTACTTCTATATTTATTCTCTTTTCCCTGTCTCTTTTTTCCCTTCCAAGTTTATTTTTGTTTTAGAATTTATTTCGTAAATTAAAAATTCACAAAAAATGTTCAAAATAAAAAAAAGGAAAATGTTGAGAATTCCAAAATATTATTCATATTTGGAAAAATATTCGAATCTTGCAAAACATTTTCCATTTTTTCAAAAAAAAAAGTTTCTACAAAATTGTTTGGGATTTATAAAAAGAAAATTGCATTTCAAAAAATGCTCCAAATTGAAAAAATATTTTTGTTTTAGTGAAATTTTCACAATTAAAAATAATGTTCCTATATAAAAGATACACATTTTCTAAAAAACTTATGAATTTTCAACACATGTACCCGTTTTAAAAAAATTGTTCACTAATTCAAATAATGTTAATGTTTTTTAAAAGGTTGGTGTTTTCAGAAAATGTTTGTGAATTTTAAAGATGTTCCCTTTCATTTTTTTGAGTTTTTCCAAAAGTATACATAATTTCAAATAACTTTTTAGGATTTAAAAAATTGTTCATGTTTCTTAGAATATTCATAAACTTCATACCTTAAAATGCCCCGATTGAAAGGAAAAGTATGTTGAATAACTCATGGGCCTTTTCTGGCGTACGATGACGTAACAAAACTCTTAAAGAATGAAAAATTAGCGGATTGATTCCTTCACATGCGGCGAAACCGGGAAACTAAATGTTTCTTTTTCGTGTGCACACAGGGTTTTGTTTGCACATATTATTCTCACTAACTTTAAATGCATACTATTTTATCTCCCGTTGCAACGCACGGGCATATGTGCTAGTATTACTCATATAAATAGAACTACCATTATTCTCTGATTTAAATGAATAACCATCTCGCATCAAACAAGATCCAGATACAATGTTCATGCTCAATGCTCGCACCAAATAATAATTATTTAGGTCTAAAACTAATCCCGAAGGTAGATGTAGAGGTGGCGTGCCGACGGCGATCACATCGACTTTGGAACCATTTCCCACACGCATTGTCACCTCGTCCTTACCCAATCTTCGCTTAATCCGTAGTCCCTGTTTCGAGTTGCAAATATTAGCAACTGAACCAGTATCAAATACCCAGGCACTACTGCGAGCATTAGTAAGGTACACATCAATAACATGTATATCAAATATACCTTTCACTTTGTCATCCTTCTTCTCCGCCAAATACTTGGGGCAGTTCCGCTTCCAGTGACCAGTTCCTTTGCAGTAGAAGCACTCAGTCTCGGGCTTAGGTCCAGACTTGGGTTTCTTCACTTGAGTAGCAACTGGCTTGTTGTTGTTCTTGAAGTTCCCCTTCTTCCCTTTATCCTTTTTCTTTAAACTAGTGGTCTTGTTGACCATCAACACTTGATGCTCCTTCTAGATTTCTACCTCCGCAGCTTTTAGCATTGCGAAGAGCTCGAGAATCGTCTTATCCATCCCTTGTATATTATAGTTCATCACGAAGCTCTGTAGCTTGGTGGCAGTGATTCAAGAACTCTGTCAATGACACTATCATCAGGAAGATTAGTTGAGTCAAGTGGTTATGGTACCCAGACATTCTGAGTATATGTTCACTGACAGAACTATTCTCCTCTATCTTGCAGCTGTAGAACTTATTGGAGACTTCATATCTCTCAATCCGGGCATTTGCTTGAAATATTAACTTCAACTTCTGGAACATCTCATATGCTCCATGACGTTCAAAATGTCGTTGAAGTCCCGGTTCTAAGCCGTAAATCATGGCACACTGAACTATCGAGTAGTCATGAGCTTTGCTCTGCCAGGTGTTCACAACATCTCGCATTGCTCCTGTAGCGGGTTTTTCACCTGGTGGTGCTTTCAGGACGTAATTCTTCTGTGCATCATTGAGGATAATCCTCAAGTTACGGACCCAGTTCGTGTAGTTGCTACCATCATCTTTCAACTTAGCTTTCTCTAGGAATGCATTAAAATTCAACGGAACAACAGCACGGGTCATCTATCTACAACAACATAGACATGCAACATACTATCAGGTACTAAGTTCATGATAAATTAAAGTTCAATTAATCAAATTACTTAAGAACTCTCACTTAGATAGATATCTCTCTAATCATCTAAGTGATCACGTGATCCATATCAACTAAACCATGTCCGATCATCACGTGAGATGGAGTAGTTTTCAATGGTGAACATCACTATGTTGATCATATCTACTATATGATTCATGCTCGACCTTTCGGTCTCAGGTGTTCTGAGGCCATATATGCATATGCTAGGCTCGTCAAGTTTATCCCGAGTATTCTGCGTGTGCAAAACTGGCTTGCACCCGTTGTATGTGAACGTTGAGCTTATCACACCCGATCATCACGTGGTGTCTCGGCACGACGAACTGTAGCAACGGTGCATACTCAGGGAGAACACTTATACCTTGAAATTTAGTGAGAGATCATCTTATAATGCTACCGTCGAACTAAGCAGAATAAGATGCATAAAGGATAAACATCACATGCAATCAATATAAGTGATATGATATGGCCATCATCATCTTGTGCCTTTGATCTCCATCTCCAAAGCACAGTCATGATCTGTTGGGGAACGTAGCAGAAATTCAAAATTTTCCTACGTGTCACCAAGATCTATCTATGGAGAGACTAGCAACGAGGGGAAGGAGAGTGCATCTACATACCCTTGTAGATCGCTAAGCGGAAGCGTTCAAGTGAACGGGGTTGATGGAGTCGTACTCGTCGTGATTCAAATCACCGATGATCAAGTGCCGAACGCACGGCACCTCCGCGTTCAACACACGTACAGCCCGATGACGTCTCCCATGCCTTGATCCAGCAAGGAGGAGGGAGAGGTTGATGGAGATCCAGCAGCACGACGGCGTGGTGGAAGTAGCGGGATTCCAACAGGGCTTCGCTAAGCGCTGCGGGAGGAGGAAGATGTGTCACGGGAGGGAGAGGGAGGCGCCAGGCCTTAGATTGGTTTGCTCCTCCTTTTCCCTACTATATATAGGGCCAAGGGAGAGGGGGAGGCGCAGCCCTTGCCCCTTCCTCCAAGGAAGGGTGCGGCCAAGGGTGGGGAGGAGTCCATCCTCCCCAAGGCACCTCGGAGGTGCCTTCCCCCTTTAGGACTCTCCCCTTTTTCCTATCTCTTGGCGCATGGGCCTCTTGGGGCTGGTGCCCTTGGCCCATGTAGGCCAAGGCACATCCCCTACAGCCCATGTGGCCCCCCGGGGCAGGTGGCCCCACCCGATGGACCCCCGGGACCCTTCCGGTGGTCCCGGTACAATACCGATGACCCCGAAACTTGTCCCGATGGCCGAAATGGCACTTCCTATATATAATTCTTTACCTCCGGACCATTCCGGAACTCCTCGTGACGTCCGGGATCTCATTCGGGACTCCAAACAACATTCGGGTTACCGCATACTAATATCTTCATAACCCTAGCGTCACCGAACCTTAAGTGTGTAGACCCTACGGGTTCGGGAGACATGCAGACATGACCGAGACGTTCTCCGGTCAATAACCAACAGCGGGATCTGGATACCCATGATGGCTCCCACATGTTCCACGATGATCTCATCGGATGAACCACGATGTCAAGGACTTAATCAATCCCGTATACAATTCCCTTTGTCTATCGGTATGTTACTTGCCCGAGATTCGATCGTCGGTATCCAATACCTAGTTCAATCTCGTTACCGGCAAGTCTCTTTACTCGTTCCGTAACACATCATCCCGTGATCAACTCCTTGGTCACATTGCGCATATGATGATGTCCTACCGAGTGGGCCCAGAGATACCTCTCCGCTTACACGGAGTGACAAATCCCAGTCTTGATTCGTGCCAACCCAACAGACACTTTCGGAGATACCTGTAATGCACCTTTATAGTCACCCAGTTACGTTGTGACGTTTGATACACCCAAAGCATTCCTACGGTATCCGGGAGTTGCACAATCTCATGGTCTAAGGAAATGATACTTGACATTAGAAAAGCTATAGCATATGAACTACACGATCTAGTGCTATGCTTAGGATTGGGTCTTGTCCATCACATCATTCTCCTAATGATGTGATCCCGTTATCAACGACATCCAATGTCCATGGTCAGGAAACCGTAACCATCTATTGATCAACGAGCTAGTCAACTAGAGGCTTACTAGGGACATGGTGTTGTCTATGTATCCACACGTGTATCTGAGTTTCCTATCAATACAATTATAGCATGGATAATAAACGATTATCATGAACAAGGAAATATAATAATAACCAATTTACTATTGCCTCTAGGGCATATTTCCAACAGTCTCCCACTTGCACTAGAGTCAATAATCTAGTTCACATCGCCATGTGATTAACACTCACAGGTCACATCGCTATGTGACTAACACCCAAGAGTTTACTAGAGTCAGTAGTCTAGCTCACATCACTATGTGATTAACACTCAATGAGTTCTAGGTTTGATCATGTTGCTTGTGAGAGAGGTTTTAGTCAACGGGTCTGAACCTTTCAGATCCGTGTGTGCTTTACAAATCTCTATGTCATCTCCTAGATGCAGCTACCATGCTCTATTTGGAGCTATTCCAAATAACTGTTCTACTTGGAGCTATTCTAAATTGTTGCTCCATTATATGCATCCGGTATCTCTACTCAGAGCTATCCGGATAGGTGTTAAGCTTGCATCGACGTAACCCTTTACGATGAACTCTTTTACCACCTCCATAATCGAGAAAATTCCTTAGTCCGCTAGTTACTAAGGATGACTTTGACCGATGTCCTGTGATCCATTCTTTGGATCACTCTTGTACCCCTTGACTGACTCATGGCAAGGCACACTTCAGGTGCGGTACACAGCATAGCATACTGTAGAGCCTATGTCTTAAGCATAGGGGACGGCCTTCGTCTTTTCTCTCTATTCTGCCGTGGTCGAGCTTTAAGTCTTAACTTCATACCTTATAACTCAGGCAAGAACTCCTTCTTTGACTGATCCATCTTGAACACCTTCAAGATCATGTCAAGGTATGCGCTCATTTGAAAGTACTTTTAAGCGTTTTGATCTATCCTTATAGATCTTGATGCTCAATGTTCAAGTAGCTTAATCCAGGCTTTCCATTGAAAAACACTTTCCAAATAACCCTATATGCTTTCCAGAAATTCTACATCATTTTTGATCCATAACATATACTCATCAGAAATTCTATAGTGCTCCCACTCACTTCTTTGGAAATACAAGTTTCTCATAAACTTTGTATATACCCAAAATCTTTGATCATCATCAAAGCATACATTCCAACTCCGAGATGCTTACTCCAGTCCTTAGAAGGATTGCTGGAGCTTTGCATACTTATTAGCATCTTTCAGGATTGACAAAACCTTCCGGTTGTATCACATACAACCTTTCCTCAAAAATCGTCGAGGAAACAATGTTTTGACATCCTATCTGCAAGATTTCATAAATAATGCAGTGATTGCTAACATAATTCCAACAGACTCTTAGCATCTCTACGAGTGAGAAAATCTCACCGTGGTCAACTCCTTGAACTTGTCAGAAAACATCTTAACGACAAGTCGAGCTTTCTTAATAGTGACATTTACCATCATCGTCCGTCTTCCTTTTAAAATCCATCTGTACTCAACAGCCTTACGACCATCAAGTAGTTCTTCCAAAGTCTACACTTTGTTTTCATACATGGATCCTCTCTCGGATTATATGGCCTCAAGCCATTTATCGGAATCCGGGCCCACCATCGCTTTTCCATAGCTCGTAGGTTCGTTGTTGTCTAGCAACATGACTTCCAAGACAGGATTACGTACCACTCCGAAGTAGTACGCATCCTTGTCATCCTACGAGGTTTGGGAGTGACTTGATCCTAAGTCTCATGATCAATATCATAAGCTTCCACTTCAATTGGTGTAGGTGCCACAGGAACAACTTCCTGTGCCCTGCCACACACTAGTTGAAGAGACGGTTCAATAACCTCATCAAGTCTCCACCATCCTCCCACTCAATTCTTTCGAGAGAAACTTTTCCTCGAGAAAGGACCCAATTCAAGAAACAATCCCTTATTGCTTTCGGATCTGAGACAGGAGGTATACCCAACTGTTTTGGGTTGTCCTATGAAGATGCATTTATCCGCTTTGGGTTCGAGCTTATCAGCCTGAAACTTTTCACATAAGCGTCGCAGCCCCAAACTTTTAAGAAACGACAGCTTAGGTTTCTCTAAACCATAGTTCATACGGTGTCATCTCATCGGAATTATGTGGTGCCCTATTTAAAGTGAATGTGGTTGTCTCTAATGCTTAACCCATAAACTATTGTGGTAATTCGATAAGAGACATCATGGTATGCATCATATCCAATAGGGTGCAGTTATGATGTTCGGACACACCATCACACTATGGTGTTCCAGGCTGTATTAGTTGTGAAACAATTTCCACAATGTCTTAATTCCGTGCCAAACTCGTAATTCAGATATTCATCTCTATGATCATATCATAGATCTTTTATCCTCTTGTCACGACGATCTTTCAACTTCACTCTGAAATTACTTGAACCTTTCAATAATTCAGACTCGTGATTCATCAAGTAAATATACTCAACGTCTACTCAAGTCATCTGTGAAGTAAGAACATAACGATATCCACTACATGCCTCAGCACTCATCGGATTGCACACATCAAAATGTATTACTTCCAACAAGTTGCTTGCTAGTTCCATTTTACTAAAACGAGGCTTTCAGTCATCTTGCCCATGTGGTATGATTTGCATGTCTCAAGTGATTCAAACACAAGTGAGTCCAAACGGTCCATTTGCATGGAGTTTCTTCATGCATATACACCAATAGACATGGTTCGCATGTCTCAAACTTTTCAAAAACGAGTGAGTCCAAAGATCCATCTACATGGAGCTTCTTCATGCATTTTATACCGATATGACTTACGTGGCTGTGCCACAAGTAGGTGGTACTATCATTACTATCTTTTGGCATGAACATGTGTATCACTACGATCGAGATTTCAATGAACCATTCATTTTAGGTGTAAGACCATTGAAGGTATTATTCAAATAAACAGAGTAACCATTATTCTCCTTAAATGAATAACCGTATTGCGATAGACGTAATCCAATCATGTCTATGCTCAACGCAAATACCAACTAACAAATATTTAGGTTTAACACCAATATCGATGGTAGAGGGAGCGTGTGATGCTTGATCATATCAACATTGGAAACACTTTCAACACATATCGTCAGCTCACCTTTAGCTAGTCCCCGTTTATTCCGTAGCTTTTATTTCGAGTTACTAACACTTAGCAACCGAACCGGTATCTAATACCCTGGTGCTACTAGGAGTACTAGTAAAGTACACATCAACACAATGTATATCCAATATACTTCTATCGACCTTGCCAGCCTTCTTATCTACCAAGTATCTAGGGTAATTCTGCTCTAGTGGCTGTTCCCTTTATTACAGAAGCACTTAGTCTCGGGTTTGGGTTCAACCTTGGGTTTCTTCACTAGAGCAGCAGCTGAATTGCCGTTTTATGAAGTATCCCTTCGTGCCCTTGCCCTTCTTGAAACTAGTGGTTTCATCAACCATCAACAATTGATGCTCCTGCTTGATTTCTACTTTCGTGGTGTCAAACATCGCGAATATCTCAAGGATCATCATATATGTCCTCGATATATTATAGTTCATCACGAAGCTCTAGCAGCTTGGTGGTAATGACTTCGGAGAACCATCACTATCTCATCTGGAAGATCAACTCCCACTTGATTCAAATGATTGTTGTACTCAGACAATCTGAGCACAAGCTCAACAATTGAGCTTTTCTCCTTAGTTTGCAGGTTAAGAAAATCGTCGGAGGTCTTATACCTCTTGACGTGGGCACGAGCCTGAAATTCCAATTTCAGCCCTCAAAACATCTCATATGTTTCGTGACGTTTCAAAACGTCTTTGGTGCCTCAACTCTAAACCGTTTAACTGAACTATCACGTAGTTATCAAAACGTGTATGTCAGATGTTCGCAACATCCACAGACAACGTTCGAGGTTCAGCACACTGAACGGTGCATTAAGGACATCAGCCTTCTATGAAGCAATGAGGACAATCCTCAGTTTACGGACCTAGTCCGCATAATTGCTACTATCAACTTTCAACTAAATTTTCTCTAGGAACATAATTAAACAGTAGAACTAAAGCGTGAGATATGACATAATTTGCAAAATCCTTTTGACTATGTTCAGGATAATTAAGTTCATCTTATGAACTCCCACTCAGATAGACATCCCTCTAGTCATCTAAGTGATTACATGATCCGAGTGAGCTAGGCCGTGTCCGATTAACACGTGAGACGGACTAGTCAACGTCGGTGAACATCTTCATGTTGATCGTATCTTCTATACGACTCATGCTCGACCTTTCGGTCTCTGTGTTCCGAGGCCATGTCTTCACATGCTAGGCTCGTCAAGTTAACCCTAAGTGTTTTTGCATGTGTAAATCTTGCTTACACCCGTTGTATGTGAACGAAAGGATCTATCACACCCGATTAACACGTGATGCTTCGAAGCGACGAACTGTAGCAACGGTGCATAGTTAGGGGAGAACACTTCTTGAAATTTTAATGAGGGATCATCTTATTTACTACCGTCATACTAAGTAAACAAGATGCATAACATGATAAACATCATATGCAATCAAATAGTGACATGATATGGCCAATATCATGTAGCTCCTTTGATCTCCATCTTGGGGCTCCATGATCATCTATTACAAGAACATGATCAATCTCATACATTACATATATCATTCATCACATCCTTTTGGCCATATCACATCACATAGCATACCCTGCAAAAACAAGTTAGACGTCCTCTAATTGTTGTTTGCATGTTTTACGTGGCTGCTATGGGTTTCTAGCAAGAACGTTTCTTACCTACGCAAAACCACAACGTGAATATGCCAATTGCTATTTACCCTTCATAAGGACCCTTTTCATCGAATCCGATCCGACTAAAGTGGGAGAGACAGACACCCGCCAGCCACCTTATGCAACTAGTGCATGTCAGTCGGTGGAACCGGTCTCACGTAAGCGTACGTGTAAGGTTGGTCCGGGCCGCTTCATCCCACGATGCCGCCGAATCAAGATAAGACTAGTAACGGCAAGCAAATTGACAATATCGACGCCCATAACTACTTTGTGTTCTACTCGTGCATAGTAACCACGCATAGACCTAGCTCATGATGCCACTGTTGGGGAACGTAGCAGAATTCAAAATTTCCTACGTCACCAAGATCTATCTATGGAACCAGCAACGAGGGGAAGGAGAGTGCATCTACATACCCTTGTAGATCGCTAAGCGGAAGCGTTCAAGTGAACGGGGTTGATGGAGTCGTACTCGTCGTGATTAATCACGATGATCCTAGTGCCGAACGACGGCACCTCCGCGTTCAACACACGTAAGCCCGGATGACGTCTCCCATGCCTTGATCCAGCAAGGAGGAGGGAGAGGTTGATGGAGATCCAGCAGCACGACGGCGTGGTGGAAGTAGCGGGATTCCAACAGGGCTTCGCTAAGCGCTGCGGGAGGAAGATGTGTCACGGGAGGGAGAGGGAGGCGCCAGGCCTTAGATTGGTTTGCTCCTCCTTTTTCCCCACTATATATAGGGCCAAGGGAGAGGGGGAGGCGCAGCCCTTGCCCCTTCCTCCAAGGAAGGGTGCGGCCAAGGGTGGGGAGGAGTCCATCCTCCCCAAGGCACCTCGGAGGTGCCTTCCCCTTTTAGGACTCTCCTCTTTTTCCCATCTCTTGGCGCATGGGCCTCTTGGGGCTGGTGCCCTTGGCCCATATAGGCCAAGGCACACCCCCTACAGCCCATGTGGCCCCCCGGGGCAGGTGGCCCCACCCGGTGGGCCCCCGGGACCCTTCCGGTGGTCCCGGTACAATACCGATGACCCCGAAACTTGTCCCGATGGCCGAAATAGCATCCTATATATAATTCTTTACCTCCGGACCATCCGGATGGGATCGGCAGCACTCCTCGTGACGTCCGATCTATAACCTTAGCGTCACCGACTTAAGTGGTAGACCCTACGGGTTCGGGAGACATGCAGACATGACCGAGACGTTCTCCGGTCAATAACCAACAGCGGGATCTGGATACCCATGTTGGCTCCCACATGTTCCACGATGATCTCATCGGATGAACCACGATGTCAAGGACTTAATCAATCCCGTATACAATTCCCTTTGTCTATCGGTATGTTACTTGCCCGAGATTCGATCGTCGGTATCCAATACCTAGTTCAATCTCGTTACCGGCAAGTCTCTTTACTCGTTCCGTAACACATCATCCCGTGATCAACTCCTTGGTCACATTGCGCATATGATGATGTCCTACCGAGTGGGCCCAGAGATACCTCTCCGCTTACACGGAGTGACAAATCCCAGTCTTGATTCGTGCCAACCCAACAGACACTTTCGGAGATACCTGTAATGCACCTTTATAGTCACCCAGTTACGTTGTGACGTTTGATACACCCAAAGCATTCCTACGGTATCCGGGAGTTGCACAATCTCATGGTCTAAGGAAATGATACTTGACATTAGAAAAGCTATAGCATATGAACTACACGATCTAGTGCTATGCTTAGGATTGGGTCTTGTCCATCACATCATTCTCCTAATGATGTGATCCCGTTATCAACGACATCCAATGTCCATGGACGAGCTAGTCAACTAGAGGCTTACTAGGGACATGGTGTTGTCTATGTATCCACACATGTATCTGAGTTTCCTATCAATACAATTATAGCATGGATAATAAATGATTATCATGAACAAGGAAATATAATAATAACCAATTTACTATTGCCTCTAGGGCATATTTCCAACATGATCACCATCGTCACCGGCTTGACACCTTGATCTCCATCGAAGCATCGTTGTCGTCTCGCCAACTATTACTACTACGACTATCGCTACCTGTTAGTGATAAAGTAAAGCAATTACAGGGCGATTGCATTTGATACAATAAAGCGACAACCATATGGCTCCTGCCAGTTGCCGATAACTGTGTTACAAAACATGATCATCTCATACAATAAAATTTAGCATCAGGTCTTGACCATATCACATCACAACATGCCCTGCAAAAACAAGTTAGACGTCCTCTACTTTGTTGTTGCAAGTTTTACGTGGTTGCTACAGACTAAGCAAGAACCGTTCTTACCTACGCATCAAAAACCACAACGTGATATAGTGATTGCTTTTTGATCTTCAGAAAGAACCCTGTTCATTGAATCCGATTCAACTAAAGTTGGAGAAACTGACACCCATCGGCCACCTGTGTGCGAAGCACGTCGGTAGAACCAGTCTCGCATAAGCGTACGCGTAACGTCGGTCTGGACCGCTTCATCCAACAATACCGCCGAATCAAGAAACAACTAGTGACGGCAAGCAATATATATATATACCCACGCCCACAACTCCTTTGTGTTCTACTCGTGCATATAACATCTACGCATAAACCTAGCTCGGATGCCACTATTGGGTAACGCAGTAATTTCAAAATTTTCCTACGCACACGCAAGATCATGGTGATGCATATCAACGAGAGGGGAGTGTGTTGTCCACGTACCCTCGTAGATCATAAGCGGAAGCGTTATGACAACACGGTTGATGTAGTCGTACGTCTTCACGATCGACCGATCCTAGTACCTAAAGTACGACACCTCCGCGATCTGCACATGTTCGGCTCGGTGACGTCCCACGAACTCTCGATCCAGCTGAGTGTCGAGGGAGAGCTTTGTCAGCATGACGGCGTGATGACGGTGATGATGATGCTACCGGAACAGGGCTTCGCCTAAGCACTGCTACGATATGACCGAGGTGGATTATACTGGAGGGGGGCACCGCACACGGCTAAGGGATCAATGATCAACTTGTGTCTCTATGGGGTGCCCCCTCCCCCGTATATAAAGGAGTGGAGGAGGGGGAGGGCCGGCCCTCTATGGCGCGCCCTGGAGGAGTCCTACTCCCTCCGGGAGTAGGATTCCCCCCTTCCCTAGTTGGACTAGGAGAGAAGGAAGGGGGAGAGAGGGAGGAAGGAAAGGGGGGCCGCCCCCCTTCCTAGTCCAATTTGGACCAGAGGGGGAGGGTGAAGGAAATATGCCCTAGAGGCAATAATAAAGTTGTTATTTATATTTCCTTATATCATGATAAATGTTTGTTATTCATGATAAAATTGTATTAACCGGAAACTTAGTACATGTGTGAATACATAGACAAACAGAGTGTCACTAGTATGCCTCTACTTGACTAGCTCGTTAATCAAAGATGGTTATGTTTCCTAGCCATGGACAAAGAGTTGTCATTTGATAAGCGGGATCACATCATTAGAGAATGATGTGATTGACTTGACCCATCCGTTAGCTTAGCACGATGATCGTTACAGTTTCATTGCTACCGCTTTCTTCATGACTTATACATGTTCCCCAGACTATGAGATTATGCAACTCTCGAATACCGGAGGAACACCTTGTGTGCTATCAAACGTCACAACGTAACTGGGTGATTATAAAGATGCTCTACAGGGGTCTCCGATGGTGTTTGTTGAGTTGGCATAGATCAAGATTAGGATTTGTCACTCCGTGTATCGTAGAGGTATCTCTTGGCCCTCTCGGTAATGCACACCACTATAAGCCTTGCAAGCATTGTGACTAATGAGTTAGTTGCAGGATGATGCATTACGGAACGAGTAAAGAGACATGCCGGTAACGAGATTGAACTAGGTATGAGGATACCGACGATCGAATCTCGGGCAAGTAACATACCGATGATAAAGGGAACAACGTATGTTGTTATGCGGTTTGACCGATAAAGATCTTCGTAGAATATGTAGGAGCCAATATGAGCATCCAGGTTCCGCTATTGGTTATTGACCGGAGATGAGTCTCGGTCATGTCTACATAGTTCTCGAACCCGTAGGGTCCGCACGCTTAACGTTCTGTGATGATTTGTATTATGAGTTATGTGATTTGATGGCCGAAGTTTGTTCGGAGTCCCAGATGAGATCGGGAACATGATGTGGAGTCTCGAAATGGTCGAGACGTAAAGATCGATATATTGAAAGGCTATATTCGGACATCGGAAAGGTTCTGAGTGATTCGGGTGTTTTTCGGAGTACCGAAGAGTTACGGGAATTCGTATTGGGCCTTAATGGGCCATACGGGAAGGGAGAGAAAGGCCTCAAGGGTGGTCGCGCTCCTTCCCCATGGACTGGTCTGAATTGGACTAGGGAAAGGGGGCGCCCCCTTCCTTCCTTCTCATTCTCCCTTCCCTTTTTCCTATTCCATGTGGGAGGTGGAATCCTACTAGGACTAGGAAGTCCTAGTAGGACTCCACACTTTGGACGCGCCCTATGATGGCCGGCCTCCTCCTCCCTACATCCTTTATATACGTGGCCAGGGGGCACCCCATAGACACACAAGTTGATCATTGATCCCTTAGCCGTGTGCGGTGCCCCCCTCCACCATAACCCACCTCGGTCATATCATCGTAGTGCACAGGCGAAGCCCTGCGATGGTAGCATCATCATCACCGTCATCACGTCGTCGTGCTGACAAAGCTCTCCCTCGGCACTCGATTGGATCGAGAGTTCGTGCGACGTCACCGAGCCAAACGTGTGCAGATCGCGGAGGTGCCGTACTTTCGGTACTAGGATCGTTCGATCGTGAAGACGTACGACTACATCAACCGTGTTGTCATAATGCTTCCGTTTACGGTCTACGAGGGTACGTAAACAATACTCTCCCCTCTTGTTGCTATGCATCACCATGATCTTGCGTGTGCGTAGGAATTTTTTTTGAAATTACTACATTCCCCAATAGAGGGGGCACGCGGCCTGCCCTGGCTGCCTCTCTCTCTCTCCACTAAGGCCCATTAGGGTCCATATACTCCCCGGGGGGTTCCGGTAACCCCCTGGTACTCCGGTATATGCCCGAACTCACTCGTAACCTTTCCGGTGTCCAAACATAGGCTTCCAATATATCGATATTTATGTCTCGACCATTTCAAGACTACTTGTCATGCCCGTGATCACATCCGGGACTCTGAACAACCTTCGGTTCATCAAAACACATAAACTCATAATACCGATCGTCACCGAACGTTAAGCGTGGGGACCCTACGGGTTCGAGAACTATGTAGACATGACTGAGACATGTCTCCGGTCAATAACCAATAGCGGAACCTGGATGTTTATATTGGCTCCCACATATTCTACGAAGATCTTTATCGGTCAAACCGCATAACGATATACATTGTTCCCTTTGTCATCGGTATGTACTTGCCCAAGATTCGATCGTCGGTATCTCAATACCTAGTTCAATCTCGTTACCGGTAAGTCTCTTTACTCATTTCATAATGCATCATCCCGCAACTAACTCATTAGTCACATTGCTTGCAAGGCTTATATTGATGTGCATTACTGAGAGGGCCCAGAGATACCTCTCCGACAATCGGAGTGACAAATCCTAGTCTTGAAATATGCCAACCCAAAAAGTACCTTCGGAGACACCTGTAGAGCACCTTTATAATCACCCAGTTACGTTGTGACGTTTGGTAGCACACAAAGTGTTCCTCCGGTATTCGGGAGTTGCATGATCTCATAGTCATAGGGACATGTATAAGTTATGGAGAAAGCAATAGCAACAAACTAAACGATCATCGTGCTAAGCTAACAGATGGGTCAAGTCAATCACATCATTCTCTAATGATGTGATCCCGTTAATCAAATGACAACTCATGTCTATGGTTAGGAAACATAACCATCATTGATTCAACGAGCTAATCAAGTAGAGGGAAACTAGTGTCACTCTGTTTGTCTATACATTCACACATGCACTAAGTTTCCGGTTAATACAATTCTAGCACGAATAATAAACATTTATCATGATATAAGGAAATATAAATAACAACTTTATTATTGCCTCTAGGGCATATTTCCTTCAGAGGAGGAACGTGCAGTCTTCTTGGAGTAGTAGTATTTATAACCGAGTACTAATACGCTCCTAAGTGGGAAACCGTTTAGGTTTTGATCAGTGTGAACAGGTTTGCAATTAAATATAGCATGGTAGTAATTTGGAATGTGACGGGACATAGGCTCAAAATTTATTGACAGTTCTATAATTTCTAAGTGTGACACTATTTCTGGATGGCGTAACGTGAGCACGCTTTTTCGGCCGTGTACGTGGCATTTGCACCATAGGGTGCACCTCAATAGGCAATGTCAACACACGTCTTGTTCCAACAATTGTGCACGCTTGTTATTACCATCACACACACTTCTTTTAATTAGAATGTGTGCCCGCCTAATGCACACACGTTGATCTGTCTAACTGTTTCTGTTTGTTGTGACTAATCGCAAACAGTTCATTCGTGTGAAGTGTATGTCGTCAATTGCAGACACACATTGTTATGTCTAACCGTTTCTATTGTGTTGTCTAATCGCAACAGTTAATCCGTGTGAAACGCATGCCCTCAATCACACGCACCTTCATCTGGCTGCCCGTTTCTGTTGTTCCGCCTCATCACAAACAGTTAATCCGACTGAACTGTATGACGTATATCGCACACGCCTTCATTTGGCTGCCCGTTTCTGTTCTTCTTCCTCATCACAAACAGTTCATTGAACTGAACTGTATGCCCCGCATCACACACGCAACTAAAATCTGAACCGTGTTTGATGTATCTGCCATCGCAAACATTTTGCATTTTTGATCATTTTTACATCACCGTTTACGATTAATGCATCACATACAGTTTCATCGAAGGGTCTCTAATTATAGTGTCGCGTTAGCAGCATCCTGCAGTACTGCTCGTTCCATAATACAGACCCCGTGACTAAACTCATTAGTCACATGAAGCTTCTTATGATGTTGTATTACCGAGAGAGCACAGGGATGTCTCTTTGTCACATGGAGTGGTAAATCACAGTCTCGATCCATGCAACCCAATAGACACCTTCGGCAATACTCGTAAAACACATTTATAATCACCCAGTTATGGAGTGACATTTGATAGCACACAAAATATTCCTCCGATATCCGAGAGTGGCATGATCTTA
The DNA here is from genome assembly GCF_003073215.2 of Triticum urartu. Taxonomy (NCBI): domain Eukaryota; kingdom Viridiplantae; phylum Streptophyta; class Magnoliopsida; order Poales; family Poaceae; genus Triticum; species Triticum urartu. The sequence continues at coordinate 473,734,858 of NC_053022.1, forward strand.
TTTGTCTAAGGAAATGACACTTGTCATGAAGAAAGTTGTAGCAAATAACTAAACAATCTGATGCTAAGCTTACGGTTTGGTCCGTCCATCACATCATCTCCTAATGATGTGATCCCCTTATCAAATGAAAACTCATGACTATAGTTAGGAAACCTTAACCATCTTTGATCAACGAGCTAGTCTAGCAGAGGCTTACTAGGGACACGGTGTAGTTTATGTACTCACACGTGTATTTAAGTTTACATAGTTTTATTATTGCCTCTAAGGCATATTTCCAACAGTCCGCCACTTGCACTAGAGTCAATAATCTAGTTTACATAGTTTTGAATCTAACACCAATGAAGTCTTGGTACTAATCATGTTTTGCTCGTGGAAGAGGTTTAGCCAACGGTTCTACCACATTCAGATCTGTATGAACTTTGCAAAGTTCTAAGGTTCGTGCCGATGCAAGTTAGGGCTCCCTTTATGCAATCAAAGAACTTTTTTCGTATCAAATGGGCTTGTTTGGGGGCAATGCAGGAAATCAAACACACCCGCGAAAACTTCTAAAATGAGTCTGTAGAAAAGGAGAAAATTTGGCTCCCAGGACGAGATGCTCGTGTGGATGAATAGTAAAATCAGAAAAAAAATAGCAAACAAATTCAAAAATTCTAATTTTTTGGTCTGCACGATGCTCGAATGCATGACACTCGTGCAAAATTGGCTGGTGTTTAGAAGGTTGGAAAAAGCGATATGCGTAAGCGAGGCGGTTCGCCTTTGCCTAATGCCCAGGCGGTGCTTAAGCGCCCTAGGCGCAGCCTATGTAGTTTTTTTACTATTAGGGTGTATATGTGGTTATTATATGTGTACTTTATTAATTTAGGGCATATAAGAATGTTAACTACCAGCTACTACAATTGGAATATGGCCCTTTTGGCATATCAGTGCAATATGGCATGATTTCTCGCTTGGGTAGACAATTTCTTACTTGCTCTGCCTAGACTTCTGCTTATGCCCTAGGCGAGGCGTTTGGCCATAGTCTAGCGCCTAGACGTGCTTAAGCGTCTCCTAGGCACTGCCTTTTGCAACAGACTTTAGATATCTGAGTAGCTCTTAGAAAACAATTGGCTTGTGAGGAAGTTTGAAAAAACGCATTTTCAGAGCTTATTTTGTCTTTTTGCCACCAGCTTCTTGAAATTGATTTACCCATGCTTTTTTGCACGCTCCTGGCATGCTAAACCATCTTGCATGAAAAAACAGAACCTTTTGAATATATCTGCTATTTTAGAAACTTTTCAAAACGGTTTAGAAAAATACAATATTGGCCCGACCTATTAGCGAAGTGTCAAAGACTACACCTATGCTACCATGTCAACCAATATGTATCGCTCGTTGTGAGCGTTTACATGGAGGTCGCCCATAGAGGTATCTAAGCGGTAGCGTACTCTTCTGGCCGTTTATTATATTTATTATTTATATACCTATGACTTGGTTGATTATCTTGTTTTTGTTTTCTTCTTCTTGTGGTTCCTTTTCTTTTTTCCATTTACCCCATATGTGCCTTTTCTTTCAAATTCATGAACATTTTCGCATTCGCGAACAATTTTTGAATCCACCGGCTTGGGAAGCTTACCTCGGTCTTGGGAATCTTAAATATTCAGTATGCATTTACAAATCTCCAGTGTGTATTGGAAAAACTTCACCATAAATTAAAAAAAAGTTCATTGTATGCTAAAAAATTGTTCAATGTATTTTGAATTTTTTTCACGGTATTAAAAACTATTCAATATGTATTTGCAAAAACTATTCACCATATGTCAAAAAAATGATCAGCCTGTATTTAAAAGATGTTCACCATATATTAAAATTTGTTCAGTGTGTACTTGGAATATGTTCACAAATTTCTGGGCCTACAAAGAGGCACCAGAAAATGGAATACCATGGACTGTTTATGAGCTGATTTTTTTTTAGAATTAAATATGGGCCAAGTGGGCACTGTGGTTCTGGATCCGGGAGATTGTGGCCTTTGGGCTTGCGTTTCGGAGCCCGGAGAAGTCGCTCCACTGATCCAGAACCTTCTGAGAGATCGAGTGGCCTCTGATTCGGCCCGATTGCCCGTATATAAAAGCGAAATGGTTCGGCTCATTTGGCTAGAACCCTAGCTCACGCACGAACCCCCTCCGCCGCCGTCCTCGCGTCTTCTCCTGCGCATCTCGGAGGTAGGCTTCCCCCAATCCCGTCCTTTTCGCACTCAATTCTGCGCCAGGCAAGGGCCCTGCTGCAGCGATCTCGTTGGAAATCCGTCTTGTTCTGTGGTAGGGGAATTTTTGTTGGATGCGGAGATGAGTGTTCCTGTTTGTTCGTTTTCGTAGATCTGTGCGGTATAGGTTGCTTAATTGTCGCGTGTATCTTGCTTAGTTGTTGCGCCGCTAGATCTCTAGCTTGCGCCTGCGCGCCGGGTTTCAGGAGATCTGATTTCCCCATATAGAAACACGGCAGGCCATTACTGTGTGATTCTTGTTTACCCAGTGAAGATGCAGAAACCCCCGGGTCTTCGAAGGCTCGAATCTAAGATGCACGGGGGATGTTTATTATTGTTCTTTTCGTGCGCAACTTTAATTTACGTGCATAACTCCATTCATTCATTCAAATCCTCCGATGTTCATCTCTGATTTCCGAGTGGAAAATAATTGCTATGGTATTTAGTGATTTCATATCGTAGCCACTTGCTTTCATTTGGCCTTGAACCCTAGTAATTTTGGCGTTCTGTGTTTTTGATTTTCCATGCGTCCTGCTGTCGATCTATTTGGATCTGACAGTACTCCCATCAGCATATACTTAGCCTTCCATGCCGTTTAACTTCAATTCTGTTTGTTTTCAGGTGCTTCCTAGTTTCCACGATGAAGCTGATCGCAGCCTACCTCCTCGCCTATCTGGGCGGGAACTCTTCCCCAAGTGCCGCTGACGTCAAGAACATCCTTGACTCAGGTAATTCTTCTTTGTTGGTTTTAAGTTATACTGGCTCAGATACTCTCTACTTGGGTAATGCCTCTAGCTTCCCTTATGGTTTGACCTATTTAGCATGGTATAAAAGATAAAATATTTGCTGCACTACTTGCTGTTTGCTGAATATAACATAAATCCAATCTTTTCACTTTCAGTCAGGTCATTGAGTACTATTATATTCTGAGGTTTCAAATGTGCAATAACTTATTGCTTGTTATGATTATGGTCGCATATCAAAACTTGTCAATTTGGGTCCTTCATGAGAGGATGTGAGGCCAAAAAAAATGCTTATTGTATTTGTTATTCATGTGAGGATCTAGTTATGATATTGTGCATATCATCTGACTTGGAAATTGCTTGTTACAGTTGGTGCTGAGGCTGATGAAGAAAAGCTTGAGTTCCTTCTTGCTGAACTCAAAGGCAAGGACATCACAGAAGTGATTGCATCTGGAAGGGAGAAGTTTGCCGCTGTGCCTTCAGGTGGGGGTGCCATTGCTGTGGGAGCTCCAGCTGCTGCATCTGGTGGTGCCGCAGCACCTGCTGCTGAGTCAAAGAAGGAGGAGAAGGTTGAAGAGAAGGAAGAATCTGATGAAGTAAGTATTTTTCCACCTTGCAATGGTTTCTCAGTCACTTTAGTTCTGTGGCCTTAAGTTATTCTAGCTGGACTTACATTGTAGCAAGCAACCCACATTCAACTTTGTTCAGCTGTTGTTGTTGCAAGTAGTGACTTTTTAGTTTTGGCATGACAAGTACCATTTCAAATTCACTGCCTAGTTGCAAGTAGAAGCTAGAATCCCTTCCGCAGCATGCAAATTGTTAAACCTGATCACATACTCCCTCCGTTCGGAATTAGTTGTCTCGAAAATGGATGTATCTAGAACTAAAATACGTCTAGATACATCCATTTCTGCGACAAGTAATTCTGAACAGAGGGAGTACTTGTATGTGAATTATTGTGAACTTGCTGACATTCTCGTTTTCTTTATGCAGGACATGGGTTTCAGTCTGTTCGACTAAGCGCTTCAGTTCCTCCCCCCTACCCTCTGTTTACCCTAGTATCTGTTGTGTGTGGCCTGCCACAACAGCGCCTGCATAATATCTAGAGACCTGAAGTTCGTGCTATTTTGCTTGGGACAATGTATATGTTTAGTACCTTCGTATGTGAGTGTGTTACTGCTTCCGCACCCTTGAGAAGTTGATTGATAAATCGCTGGAGTTATGTTTCTTGCATATGTCTTGATGTTTGCGGTCGATGATAATGCACATGATCTTTTGATGTTCTGAATGGTTTATCTGGTGAAAGGATCTTGATTTTCTCTGTGACTGAATGGGTTTTCTCTGGGATGGAATGCTCTTTCCTCACACTGGTGACTATATGACCATTTTTCACAGTGAGATCTCACACTCGCTTCTCTGAACAGATAAAGGAGAATGGAGAAGCAAACATAGATTTGAATAAATTGGTGGACACTTTTTGACAAATATTTCATTCATATCATTCATTATTCATTGGATCTTCATACAACTGGGGTATTGTGAGCTTTGACGAGAGGCACCAGAAACAGCAGACATCACCTGCGATACTTGAGCAAAGAGGAATGGTGATGCTAGGTGCCGGCGCACCGGCTGAAAGTTTTGGCTGGTCCTGCCCCAGCCCTTGGATGCGAGCCCTCGTGGTCACTGGATGTGAAAACAAATGATTTGTCCTGGATGCGGAAAAAAGTAGCCCTCGTGGTCACTGGATGTGAAAACAAATGATTTGTCCTGGATGCGGAAAAAAGTTGCCAACGTTGACATAAAAAGTTTCAACCGTATATGGGAAAAGCTTCAAACGGCTATCAGCGACAAAAAAGTTTTGGTTGCAGTCCGCTCGGTCATCGTCGTTGCGCACCCCGGCCGCCGCGGGGTTGCAGCACATGGACATCGCCGTGGTAGCAACCCGTCGTCCTTGGTTGCAGCACCATCTCCCATGGTCACCCCGGTCGCCTTACATGGATGTAGCAAAAAACTTCACCAGTAGAAGCAAAATTCTACTATGGTTGTAGCAAAAATCAAACACTGTCACGTCTTTTGCGAGGTCGCAACTCCGCTTTACATGAATGTAGTAAAAAACTTCAGCGGTAGTAGCAAAATTTTACTACGGTTGCAACAAAAAACGTCGTTGTCATCGTCACGAGGTCGCAGCTCCGCCTGATGGATGTAGCAAAAAACTTCACCAGTAGTAACAAAATCCAATTGCGGTTGCTGCTTCCCCTTGTTGTGCAGTTTCATTGAAACTTTTCTGTCTATGGCTGAAGCCTTTCAACAGCTGTTTGAAGCTGTTCTAGGTGATGGTTGCAACACTAGTATATGCGGGGTGCATTCAGCCATGGCGGCAGCCAGCCATGGTGTCCGGTGAGGGAGTGCCTGGCCGCCGGAGACAGAGATCGTAGTCGCCCAGTCGCAGCCGGGGGGGGGGGGGGGGGGGGGGGGGGGGGGGGGAGGGGGGGATGTGCCCACGTGAAGGCTCGAGGTAGGGGATGGATCTGGCCATGGCGGCAGGCAACCATGGCAGCCGGTGAGGGGAGCCTGGCCGCCGGCGATGGAGATCGTGGTGGCTCAGTCGCAGCTCGGGAGGAGGGGAAGAAGGGAGGGGATATGCTTCCAGGGGGAGGCGCTCGCGAGAGAAAGAAAAAGCACAGAAGAAAAAAATATTTCGCTTGAGGCCCATCTAACGTACGTGGAAAAGAGCGAGCGAGGGGCACCGACCGAGCCTTCAGCCGGTCCACCGATGCCAAACGTTTCCCAAAGAGGAATCAATTAACAGAGAACGCTAGCTAGTCTGTTGGTGACTGGCGACCACCATGGTGGAACAGGCGACGGCTTGATGATACCTTGAGTCAAACTTTCTAAATATTAACCAAGTTTATAAAAAAAATATTAACATCCAAAATACCATTGTCTAATATATATTTTTTACAATGGAAGTTTGGTCAAAACTTTTTAAAATTTGATATAGATCAAAAAAATGGAGAGAGTATAAGCCTTTTCCTTCCATTATCTGCTTAGTAACGCTCTAAAACGACCTCTGGTCCTGACCTAAGCCATAAAACAGTTCGGTCGAATTAGAACTGCGAGAGATATGAGTAATACAAGTTTGGCCTTGAGTTCTCTCAAGGATTACCAAAACATGATTAGAAGAATTTAACTGCAGCGGATATGATTGAAATGCTATCTTTAATTTCTCCACTTCTCAACATAACCAAGCTATCACTTCTCAATATATCTTCAGGACATTTTTGATTCGCAGGATTTTAAAAATGGAGAGTAGGAAAAGTATAGGATCAAAGTGTCATGCCCACTTGAATCATATAGGATTAACAAGGAGCGTTTGATTTCACGAGAAAAGCAAAGGAATTGTAAAAAGATATTAGAGTTGATGTTAGATTTTTTATGAAATGTAGTATAAAAGATTCCATTGAATAAATTTCTATGGGATTCAATCCCATGAATCAAAGGACAAATATAGAATAAATTTTAAAGGATTTCAACCCTCCAAAAATCCTATAGAATTCCCCTGAATCAAAGGAGCCCTTAATCTACTGTATTAAGTTCAACACGCCCAGCAGCCGGAGGATCCAAGGAACAGGATTACTGGACATATCATGTGTGTGGTATAAGTGGAAAGCATAACTGAACTGATTCTTTTCCTTTCACATGATCATCATCAGAACGAGTTGTGATAGATTGTTAAATAGAAATCTCACAGAGACATACACCGAGGAGCAGGCTTTGTATTGCTGGGGGAGCTTGTTTTTTACGTGATTGCTGGGGGAGCTTAAATAGCACATGAGATTCTTTAATGCTTCCGTCGGTGGAGTTCTCTTCACGTGAAGAGAATCAGGGAGGTCCCAAATTCTCCCATGATGATCATGTCACACGCTTCACTGCAATGCGACGCAAATGGATGCAGCAACCACTGTTATGCAATGCAGGTAGATGTAGCAACCACTGGGCCAGGTTTATTCATAGCATGATGCCCTCATGATGTTTTGCTCTTTCATGCCGCCCGATATGCTGCTCTAATATGTTATAAAAGTTCACCAGAGGTATAAAGCACCCCAAACATAATAAAAAGCTAGATCAAGGATCCTAGAGCATCGAACGACTATCACCATCGTCATAACGAGCCACCGTGTCTCCAAACCGCCCTGCCTTTATTGAGGACACTAGGAAAGCCTTTGTACATGTGCCCCTAGGGACCAATGAGCCACAATTGTTGGCGTTGAATCTTGAATCAATCCAAGGTGTAACACCAAATCTCGCCATTACACATGTGCAGAGAGAAATCCTAACCTCACCGCCCCAGTGAGACATCAGGAATCTACACCGGAACTCCGTTGAATACATCCAAATAGACCACCACGAGGAGGATTGGAGCTCTGAAGACCAACTCGAAGAAGAAGCACCACCACCCTCCTGAATGCCGCCCCGCGAGGAAACTAGTGGCCAAAACAGAAGCACTGGGATTCGCTGCCCTGCAATCGGCCACCAGAACGACAGATAAAGGGGAGGTGAATCCACGGACTTGCCGGTGGTGCTTGAAGGGAAGGTGTATGCCCTAGCCGCCACTTTAGGAAAAAAACTTTTGCAACTTGAAGGAGGGGATATTGCAAGAAAAGCGACGACATATTGTCACTCCATTGCTTTGACAAACCCTGTTGATAATCATGATCCTTCTTGTGCCACCCATGCAATTGTCGCTCTTGTGAGTAGGTGGCATATAAAGCTTTGTGTTAGTTCAAGTGAAAAATGAAAATACAAAAACTAAAATTTATCAAACAAATACTCCTTTTTTGGTAAAATGAATATAGAGATATATCGCTAATCATGGGTGAGGAACTTCTGAAAATTACGGGCCATAACTTCAGGCCGATTACCCCTAAAAGAAATTGCAGATTTATTTGGGTCGCCGATTTCATCAATGAGCATGGTGCATGGAATGTACAGAGACTCCAGGAACATTTTTGGGAGATGGATGTCCGTGAAATTCTGAATATTCGCATGTCTCCAAGGAATGGTCAGGACTTCCTAGCCTGGTTCCCAGAGAGGAGTGGCCAGTTTACTGTCAGGAGTGCATACCGTTTGGCCTCTGAAAATCAGGGCGATACCGCGGCACTGGGGGCGTCCAACAGTATTCCGTCAGGTCGTAGACCTACATGGGAGCGCCGAAAGAACATGCGGTGCCCCCATGTTTGGTTTTGATAATTGATGACAATCTCTATGGACTAATGGTTGCCTTGAGTTATATTTGAAGGTTTTGTCCATAGGCTTTTCTTAGAGTACATGTGTTGGTTTCAAGAAGAGTTTGTGTTGACCAAGGTACTATTAAGGAATTATTCAAAGCTTGGTCATGTGAGAGTTGAGATTATTGCAAGCATGTCTTGAAGAAGAAGATTGTGTGATCATTCATGTTTACCTTCAAGACATCATCCAAATGAAGAGAGTTGGAAAGATTCAAGGTTGATCAAGACTAAGTCAAGAGTGAATCAAGTTGATCAACTCACAAAGCATAGAAGATGTACCGAGAGGGATCAAGTGATCCCATGGTTTGGTAAGCATTGTCCATTGTGCTTTGTGTACTAACCCATGGTCTATGTGAGAGTTCTACGTGGGGTTAGGTACGTGTTCATGGGCTTGCGTCAAGAGGAAGATATCACTCAACCCATAGAGAGGATGACATCAAGTGGTGATCGTCATCAAGATTGCCGTGTGCAAGTTCAAGTGGATCATCGCGAAGAGATCAAGTGCTTGAAGCTTGCCGTCCATTGTGGTGACAATGGACTTGTGAAGATGTGCCGAAGAGTGGCTCACCCATAGTGGACTATGGGGGACCAATCATCTAGTCTTCATCGAGCCAACGTAATCAAGAAAGGTGGTCCAACTTGAGGGAGTCAAGATCGTCATCATCTAGCTCAAGTGGGCCATGTGCAAGGCGAAGGTTTGCCCTTGATAGGTTTTCTATTTTACCGGTCTCATGGTGGTAGTTTGGAGACCGGGTTATAGGATCGTTTGCCGTACTATCAAGGGGGGCTCTCAAGTTGGTAGCTTGATCGTATCGTTAGTAGAGAGCTCAAACCATTGCATCCTTGCATCATCTTTCTTGGTTTTTGTTTGGTTCTCTTTGTGAGTCTTAGAGCTTATGGTCATCTTGATGACAAGCTTGAGCTCATCAAAAACGGAGTTCGCATGCATCTTCTATGATGTTTTCGGTGTTGGAGGTTTTACCGGTCTTTTTCGAGGAAGGGTTCTCACCATTTTCTTATGGGCCTTTTCTCATTTGCTTCTTATTGATATTTCTTTGAAGATTGTGTTAGCCCTTGTCACTAGCTTTCCAACAAACTTGGTTTCATCGAATTCGGAGTCCGTTTGCAAAAGTTGTGGCAGTTTTGGTGTTCTGAAAAGGCTGCAGTGGTACTACCGCGAATTGAAGCGGATGTAATTTTTTACTACCGCTCTAGAGCGGTACTACCGCGGCTCCTACAGCGGTAGTACTGCTCCGGACCAAAAACTCGTTCCAAGTCTTGCGGTGGTAGGCCCGGATGTATTTTTTTAGTACCGCTCGCAAGCAGTAGTACCACTACCATTTGCGGTAGTACCGTGAGGTCGAGCGGTAGTACCGTGAGGACGAGCGGTAGTACCGCTCCAGCGGTTCTACTGGCCTTTTGCCTCCTCGCTGTTGTTTTTCAAAGGGGTACTACCGCCCTAGCGGTAGTACCGCTCTGTGCGGGCTGTGAGCATAACAGTTGGATTTTCCCCACCTATAAAAGGGGGTCTTCTTCCCCATTGAACCTTATCATTTGAGCTCGTGTTCTTTCCCCATTGTTGACCTTCTTTGAGCTTGCTAACTCTCAATCCCTCCATGGATTCTTGCTAGTTTTTGAAGGAAAAGAAAGAGGAGATCTAGATCCACGTTTCCACCAATCACTTTCTTCTCTAGGTGAGGGGAACCCCTTGGATCTAGATCTTGGAGTTCTTGGTGTTTTCCTTTTCGTTCTTCCTCTCATTTTCCTCCCTAGCATTAGTTGCTTTGGTGGGATTTGGGATAGAAGGACTTGGGCACTCCGTGTGCCCTTGCCATTGCATTTGGTGCATCGGTTTGAGTTCTCCACGGTGATACGTGGAAGTGAAGTTTGAGAAGTTTATTACTCTTGGGTGCTTGGGCACCCTAGAGCTTATTCCTCTTAGGTGCCTTGGCGCCCTAGACGGTTGGTGGTGTTCGGAGCTTAATCATTATGGTGTAAAGCTCCGGGCAAGCATCGGGGTCTCCAATTAGGTTGTGGAGATCGCCCGAGCAATTTGACGGGTACCGGTGACCGCCCCCAAGGGTTGTCAAAGTGTACGGGTTCGATGACCGCCCCCAAGGGTTGTCATTTGTACGGGTTCGGTGACCGCCCTCAAGGGTCCCTTAGTGGAATCACGACATCTTGCATTGTGCGAGGGTGTGAGGAGATTACGGTGGCCCTAGTGGCTTCTTGGGGAGCATTGTGCCTCCACACCGCTCCAAACGGAGATTAGCATCCGCAAGGGTGTGAACTTCGGGATACATCGTCATCTCCGCGTGCCTCGGTTATCTTTTACCCCGAGCTCTTTACTTATGCACTTTACCTTGTGATAGCCATATTGGTTCTTGTCATATATCTTGCTATCACCTAGTAGTTTATCTTGCTTAGCATAAGTTGTTGGTGCACATAGGTGAGCCTAGTTGTTTTAGGTTTTGTGCTTGACAAATTAACCGGTAGGTTTATTCCACATTTGTTCAAGCCTAAATCGTAATTATTTCAAAACGCCTATTCACCCCCCTCTAGGCGACATCCACGATTTTTCCATTGGTATCAGAGCCTCGTCTCTCTTTGTCAGGCTTAACCACCTAGAGAGTAAAGATGTCGACTAGAGGATTAGGATTCTCTGACACTCTTAGTTTCGATGGTACAAATTTTGATGTTTGGGTAATTCGCATGCTTAATCTCTTTAGGGTCATGGTCCCAAATTTAGAGCGAATTGTAGATATGGGTTTTTCTCCTCCAAATGATCCCCAAAGATTATCTTTAGAGGATGAGAGAAACTCTTATCTCAATGCTCAAGCTTCTAATGTGCTTTTCGATGCTTTGAGCAATGTAGTTATATTTCAACTCATGTCGTTCCGGGATGCTCATGAGTTGTGGACAAAGCTTCAAGATAAATATGGCGTGTCCAAGTTTTGTGGGGATGATTGTTCTTCCTCCACATCTGACTGTATAGTCTTCTCAACTTCTTCTACTTCACCTACATGTGGTGTGCCACAAGGTAATGATATGGTGAGTAGTGTTGGTCATTGCAATGATGATAGTATGCTTATTGTGGATGATCCTTCATCACTATCTTATTGCAATGCTTCTTCTTTGGACTTTAACACTTCGAGCACCATACATGTTTCACATGCTTGTGTTGATAGTCCGTGCATATCTTGTATAAATTGTTTGACTAAATCTCATGATGATATGCTTGTTATATCTTGTTGCCATGATAAAAATGCTTGTATTTCCTCGAGTTGTGGTGCTAAGAATGTAGAGGAAACCCAACACTCCATGGAACAAGATGTGGTTTTAAATGGTGCTTCAAGGGATCCTACATCATCATCTATTGCTTTTGCCTTATGGCTAAGGCTTCAAAGGTATCTCCTACTTTGAAACCCAATATGTCTCTTGATGATGATGTTGATGCTAATGATGATAAAGGATAATGATGAAGAGAATGATAATGTTGCCTCCTTAAAAATTAAGGGGGAAATGGTTTTTAAAGCTCTTAATAAAAATAAAATTGCTCGTTCCAACTTCATGGAAATCATGTCCATTGCCATTGAGGGCAAGAAATATATTGATGAGTTGGAATCTCGTCTTGAGGAGCATGAGGTCATCATTGATAAAATGGAAGGTCATGAGCGTGATTACGCTAATGAGATCGCGGACCTCTCCCAAGCTCTCGAACTTGAACAAACCACCAAGGAATCTCTTGAGGAAACTTTTGCTCTAGAATTATCTAGAGTGAGGAAATCTCGTGATAGAGCTCTTGAGGTGGCCAATGATTTTGAAATTAAAAATAAGGAGCTTGAAGTTGCACATGCTAAACTCCTTGAGGACTTTGAGCACCTCAAAAATGGCTCAAGGGTCATTAAGAGTGAGCTCATGAAACTCACCGAGTCTCATGCTCAACTTAAAGCTTCGTATTCAAAAGAGCTTTCCAAGGTGTCCTCTCCTCTTGTTGTTAATGATGATGCGTGTGCTACTAACTCTATATCTTGTGAAGCATCCATTTTGAAGGAGAATGTTGAGCTAAGGGCTCAACTTGAGTTGCTATCTAGCAATTATGGGATGTTGGAAGAAAATCATGTAAAGCTCACAAGCTCTCATGATGATCTTCTAGTATCCCATAATGTGCTAAAGTTAGCTCATGAGGCCATGCTTGCTAAGGTAACATCTAGTGAGCCTCATGTGGATACTAGCACTACTTTTATTCAAAATGCTATATTGCCTTGTGCTAGTCCTCGCGATTCATCCATGCATAACATTGGTACATCTTGTGATGAATTGCTTTCCTTGCCTTGTTGCTCTAACGATGAAGTTTATACTTCCTCTAGTACTTGTGTTGAGACTAACCATGTAGAGGAAATCAAAGAGCTCAAGGCCCAAGTCACTTCTTTGAAGAAAGACTTGGAAAAGAGTCATGAAGGGAAATCCACACTCAACAATATCTTGAGTGTGCAAAAATCCCCCAATGACAAAGGTGGACTTGGATTCAACTCCAATAAGAAGAAGAAGTCCAAGATGATCAAGAAGAAGGGCCAAGAACAAGTCAAGAATTCGGCCAAGATTATTTGCTTCAAGTGCAAAATTGAAGGGCATCATGTTAGATCTTACCCATTGAAGAAGAAACCCATTAGTGACAAGCAACAAGGGAAGCGGCCACAAGTTCATTCTCATGCTCAACCTCAAGTTGAAGAAAAGCCTCTTCCCAAGAAAACTCAAGCTTATGCTTCTCAAGTTGATAAATCAAGTGAGAAGAAAGTGAAGAGTAGACGTTGCTACCTATGTCGCGAGAAAGGTCACCTCGCCTCTTCATGCACTAGTGGTAACTTATCCAACCCAATTATTATTGATGATATCTATTCTCTTGGGAAGGATAATGTTGGCAATGTGTTTGCCAAATTTGTTGGTGCTCAAAGTGGTGTCAAGAAAAGAACCATTTGGATAGCCAAGCCTATTGTGACTAACCTCTTAGGACCCAACTTGGTTGGGGACCAACAAGCTCAAACTTGATTAATAGGTGATATTGGAGGTCATTGGAGACTTGGCTACATTATGAAGAATTAAGGAGACTTCATCATTCTTATTGTCTCAAGCCAAGTCATTTGGATTATCAAGTTTCTGTCTTATATCCAATGTTCCTCCTTGCGGTAACTCGTGCTTAAAGTGTCTACATTGATAGTTACTTGCCCCTTTGCATGTTTGGTTTCGTTCCTTGCATGTGTTTGTATATGTTGTGCTTCCAACTTGATTATCTTGAGCAATCAAGTATGTGTGTGTTGGTTTGCACATCATGTACATGTGTGTTGTTCGTTGAGCCTTTGTGCATCTTGGTCATATCTTAGTTGGCTCTTATGAGAGATTAATGGAATATCCCATTGTGGGGGAGTGATGTGCTTTGTGCACCTCACAATCCTATAAATATGTGTACATGAGGAATACCATCTAGTATTGATATTACAAGATTATCTAGTCGCTATGTGGTATGTCTTCTCATGTGAAATTCAAATTCTAAATAGTCCATTAATTATCTCTTGTTGGATCCTTTAATTGCCTCCTGTCTATCTTTATTTGGTATCACATTATGGGGGAGTAATATGCTATGTGTATATTACTAGCCTAGAAAATGTGTACATTTGAGATATTGTCATCTAGAGTTGATATTGTAAATTATCTTGTTCCTAGTGAAGGAAATATGCCCTAGAGGCAATAATAAAGTTATTATTTATTTCCTTATTTCATGATAAATGTTTATTATTCATGCTAGAATTGTATTAACCGGAAACATAATACATGTGTGAATACATAGACAAACAAAGTGTCACTAGTATACCTCTACTTGACTAGCTCGTTAATCGAAGATGGTTATGTTTCCTAACCATAGACATGTGTTGTCATTTGATTAACGGGATCACATCATTAGGAGAATGATGTGATTGACATGACCCATTCCATTAGCTTAGCACCCGATCGTTTAGTATGTTGCTATTGCTTTCTTCATGACTTATACATGTTCCTATGACTATGAGATTATGCAACTCCAATTTGCCGGAGGAACACTTTGTGTGCTACCAAACGTCACAACGTAACTGGGTGATTATAAAGGAGCTCTACAGGTGTCTCCAAAGGTACATGTTGGGTTGGCATATTTCGAGATTAGGATTTGTCACTCCGATTGTCGGAGAGGTATCTCTGGGCCCTCTCGGTAATGCACATCGCATAAGCCTTGCAAGCATTTGCAACTAATGAGTTAGTTGCGAGATGATGTATTACGAAACGAGTAAAGAGACTTGCCAGTAACGAGATTGAACTAGGTATTGAGATACCGACGATCGAATCTCGGGTAAGTAACATACCGATGACAAAGGGAACAAAGTATGTTGTTATGCGGTCTGACCGATAAAGATCTTCATAGAATATGTGGGAGCCAATATGAGCATCCAGGTTCCGCTATTCTTTATTGACCGGAGACGTGTCTCGGTCATGTCTACATTGTTCTCGAACCCGTAGGGTCCGCACGCTTAAGGTTTCGATGACAGTTATATTATGAGTTTATGAGTTTTGATGTACCGAAGGAGTTCGGAGTCCTGGATGAGATCAGAGACATGACGAGGAGTCTCGAAATGGTTGAGACATAAAGATCGATATATTGGACGACTATATTCGGACATCGGAAAGGTTCCGAGTGATTCGGGTATTTTTCGTAGTACCGGAGAGTTACGGGAATTCGCCGGGGAGTATATGGGCCTTATTGGGCTTTAGGGGAAAGAGAGAGGAGAGGTTGGGCGCCCCCCAAGGCCTGGTCCGAATTGGACTAGGGGGAGGGGTTGCGCCCCCTCCTTCCTTCTCTTCTCCCTTCCCTTGCCTTGACTCCTACCCCTACTACATGGAAGGGGGGGAATCCTACTCCCGGTGGGAGGAGGACTCCTCCAGGGCGCGCCATAGGGGCCGGCCCTCTCCCCCCTCCTCCACTCCTTTATATACGTGGCCAAGGGGCACCCCAAAGACATACAAGTTGATCTCCAAGATCGTTCTCTTAGCCGTGTGCGGTGCCCCCCTCCACCATAGTCCTCGATAATATTGTAGAGGTGTTTAGGCGAAGCCCTGCGACGGTAGAATATCAAGATCGTCACCACGCCTCGTGTTGACGGAACTCTTCCCCGACACTTTGCTGGATCAGAGTCCAGGGATCGTCATCGAGCTGAACGTGTGCTAGAACTCGGAGGTGCCGTAGTTTCGGTGCTTGATCGGTCGGGCCGTGAAGACGTACGACTACATCAACCACGTTGTGCTAACGATTCCGCTTTCGATCTACAAGGGTACGTGGACAACACTCTCCCCTCTCGTTGCTATGCATCACCATGATCTTGCGTGTGCGTAGGAATTTTTTTGAAATTACTACGTTCCCCAACAGTGGCATCCGAGCCCAAGTTTTATGCGTTGATGTTGTGCACGAGTAGAACACAAGTGAGTTATGGGCGATATAAATCATACTGCTTACCAGCATGTCATACTTTGGTTCAGCGGTATTGTTGGATGAAGCGGCCCGGACTAACATTACGCGTACGCTTACGCGAGACTGGTTCTACCGACGTGCTTTGCACACAGGTGGCTGGCGGGTGTCAGTTTCTCCAACTTTAGTTGAACCGAGTGTGGCTACGCCCGGTCCTTGCGAAGGTTAAAACAGCACAAACTTGACAAACTATCGTTGTGGTTGTGATGCGTAGGTAAGAACGGTTCTTGCTAAGCCCGTAGCAGCCACGTAAAACTTGCAACAACAAAAGTAGAGGACGTCTAACTTGTTTTTGCAGGGCATGTTGTGATGTGATATGGTCAAGACGTGATGAGATATAAGTTGTTGTATGAGATAATCATATTTTGTTGAAGTTATCGGCAACTGGGAAAAGCCTTATGGTTGTCTCTCTATTGCATAAGATGCAAGTGCCAAATAATTGCTTTACTTTATCGCTATGCGATAGCAATAGTTGCAAGAGCAGTAGTTGGCGAGACGACCATGTGACGACACATTGATATAGATCAAGATGATGGAGATCATGGTGTCATGCCGGTGACGATGGAAATCATGACAATACTTTGGAGATAGAGATCAAAGGCACAAGATGATGATGGCCATATCATGTCACATATTTTGATTGCATGTGATGTTTATCTTTTATGCATCTTATCTTGCTTTGATTGACGGTAGCATTTTAAGATGATCTCTCACTAATTATCAAGAAGTGTTCTCCCTGAGTATGCACCATTGCGAAAGTTTTTCGTGCTGAGACACCACGTGATGATCGGGTGTGATAGGCTCTACGTTCAAATACAACGGGTGCAAAACAGTTGCACACACGGAATACTCAGGTTATACTTGACGAGCCAAGCATATACAGATATGGCCTCGGAACACGGAGACCGAAAGGTCGAGCGTGAATCATATAGTAGATATGATCAACATAGTGATGTTCACCAATGATGTTGGAAATATGCCCTAGAGGCAATAATAAAAGCATTATTATTATATTTCTTTGTTCATGATAATTGTCTTTATTCATGCTATAACTGTATTATCCGGAAATCGTAAATACACGTGTGAATACATAGACCATAATATGTCCCTAGTAAGCCTCTAGTTGACTAGCTCGTTGATCAACAGATAGTCATGGTTTCCTGGCTATGGACATTGGATGTCATTCATAACGGGATCACATCATTAGGAGAATGATGTGATGGACAAGACCTAATCCTAAGCATAGCACAAGATCGTGTAGTTCGTTTGCTAGAGCTTTTCCAATGTCAAGTATCTTTTCCTTTTACCATGAGATCGTGTAACTCCCGGATACCGTAAGAGTGCTTTGGGTGTATCAAACGTCACAACGTAACTGGGTGACTATAAAGGTGCACTACGGGTATCTCTGAAAGTGTCTGTTGGGTTGACATGGATCGAGACTGGGATTTGTCACTCCATATAACGGAGAGGTATCACTGGGCCCACTCGGTAATGCATCATCATTATGAGCTCAAGGTGACCAAGTGGTTGATCACGGGATCATGCATTACAGTACGAGTAAAGTGACTTGCCGGTAACGAGACTGAACAAGGTATTGGGATACCAACGATCGAGTCTCGGGCAAGTAACATACCGATTGACAAAGGGAATTGTATACGGGGTTGATTAATCCTCGACATCGTGGTTCATCCGATGAGATCATCGTGGAGCATGTGGGAGCCATCATGGGTATCCAGATCCCGCTGTTGGTTATTGACCGGAGAGTCGTCTCGGTCATGTCTGCTTGTCTCCCGAACCCGTAGGGTCTACACACTTAAGGTTCGGTGACTCTAGGGTTATGAAGATATGTGTATGCAGTAACCCGAATGTTGTTCGGAGTCCCGGATGAGATCCCGGACGTCACGAGGAGTTCCGGAATGGTCCGGAGGTAAAGAATTATATATAGGAAGTGCTGTTTCGGCCATCGGGACAAGTTTCGGGGTTATCGGTATTGTACCGGAACCACCGGAGGGGTCCCGGGGGCCCACCGGGTGGGGCCACCTGTCCCGGGGGGCCACATGGGCTGTAGGGGGTGCGCCTTGGCCTACATGGGCCAAGGGCACCAGCCCTACTAGGCCCATGCGCCTAGGGTTTCCACCAAGGAGGAGTCCAAGTGGTGGAAGGCACCCCGAGGTGCCTTGGGGGGGAGGGAAACCCTCCCTTGGCAGCCGCACCTAGGAGATTGGATCTCCTAGGCTGCGCACCACCCCCCCTTGGTCCTCCTATATATAGTTGAGGAGAGGGAGGACTTCATACCTCAGCCTTTGGTGCTCCCTCTCTCCCCGTTACGTCTCTCTCGCGTAGTATAGGCGAAGCCCTGCTACTGTGACGCCCTGCATCCACCACCACGCCGTCGTGTTGCTGGATCTTCATCAACCTCTCCTTCCCCCTTGCTAGATCAAGAAAGGAGGAGACGTCTCCTGTCCCGTACGTGTGTTGAACGCGGAGGCATCGTTCGTTCGGTGCTAAGATCTTAGGTGATTTGGATCACGTCGTGTTCGACTACATCATCCCCGTTCTTTGAACGCTTCCGCTCGCGATCTACAAGGTACGTAGATGCATCTAATCACTCGTTGCTTGATGAACTCCTAGATGGATCTTGGTGAAACGAGTAGGAAAATTTTTGTTTTCTGCAACGTTCCCCAACAGTGGCATCATGAGCTAGGTCTATGCGTAGTTCTCTTGCGCGAGTAGAACACAATTGGTTGTGGGCGTTGCTGCTGTCAACTTTCTTGCCGCTACTAGTCTTATCTTGCTTCAACGGAATTGTGGGATGAAGCGGCCCGGACCAACCTTACACGTATGCTTACGTGAGACCGGTTCCACCGACAAACATGCACAAGTTGCATAAGGTGGCTGGCGGGTGTCTGTCTCTCCTACTTTAGTTGGAGCAGATTCGATGAACAGGGTCCTTATGAAGGGTAAATAGAAGTTGACAAATCACGTTGTGGCTTTCACATAGGTAAGAAAACGTTCTTGTTAGAACCCTACTTCAGCCACGTAAAACCTGCAACAACAATTAGAGAACGTCTAACTTGTTTTTGCAGCAAGTGCTTTGTGATATGATATGGCCAAAGTTGTGATGAATGATGAATGATCTATATGTGATGTATGAGATGTTCATGCTATTATACAAGGAATCTCAACTTACATGTCGATGAGTATGACGGTGACAGGATGATCATGGAGCCCCAAGATGGAGATCAAAGGAGCTATGTGATATTGGCCATATCATGTCACTATTATTATTTGATTGCATGTGATGTTTATCATGTTTTGCATCTTGTTTACTTAGAACGACGGTAGTGAATAAGATGATCCCTTACAACAATCAAGAAGTGTTCTCCCCTAACTGTGCACCGTTGCTACAGTTCGTCGCTTCGAAGCATCACGTGTTAATCGGGTGTGATAGATGCTTTCGTTCACATACAACGGGTGTAAGCAAGATTTACACATGCAAAAACACTTAGGGTTAACTTGACGAGCCTAGCATGTGAAGACATGGCCTCGGAACACAGAGACCGAAAGGTCGAACACGAGTCGTATGGAAGATACGATCAACATGGAGATGTTCACCGACGATGACTAGTCCGTCTCACGTGTTAATCAGACACGGCTTAGTCGACTTGGATCGTGTAACACTTAGATGACTAGAGGGATGTCTAATCTGAGTGGGAGTTCATTAATAATTTGATTAGATGAACTTAATTATCATGAACTTAGTCTAAAATCTTTACAATATGTCATGTAGATCAAATGGCCAACGTTGTATTCAATTTCAACGCGTTCCTAGAGAAAACCAAGCTGAAAGACGATGGCAGCAACTATACGGACTGGGTCCGGAACCTGAGGATCATCCTCATAGCTGCCAAGAAAGATTATGTCCTACAAGCACCGCTAGGTGATCCACCCGTCCCACAGAACCAAGACGCTATGAATGCTTGGCAGACACGTACTGATGACTACTCCCTCGTTCAGTGCGGCATGCTTTACAGCTTAGAGCCGGGGCTCCAAAAGCGTTTTGAGAGACATGGAGCATATGAGATGTTCGAAGAGCTAAAAATGGTTTTTCAAGCTCATGCCTGGATCGAGAGATATGAAGTCTCCGATAAGTTCTTCAGCTGTAAGATGGAGGAAAATAGTTCTGTCAGTGAGCACATACTCACTATGTCTGGGTTACATAACCGCTTGACTCAGCTGGGAGTTAATCTCCCGGATGACGCGGTCATTGACAGAATCCTCCAGTCGCTTCCACCAAGCTACAAGAGCTTTGTGATGAACTTCAATATGCAGGGGATGGTAAAGACCATTCCTGAAGTATTTGCTATGCTAAAATCAGCAGCGGTAGAAGTCAAGAAGGAACATCAAGTGTTGATGATGAATAAAACCACTAAGTTCAAGAAGTGCAAGGGTAAAAAGAACTTCAAGAAGGACGGCAAGGAAGTTGCTGCGCCCGGCAAGCAAGCTGTCGGGAAGAAGTCAAAGAATGGACCCAAGCCTGAGACAGAGTGCTTTTATTGCAAAGGGAAGGGTCACTGGAAGCGGAACTGCCCCAAATACTTAGCAGATAAGAAGGCCGGCAACACCAAAGGTATATTTGATATACATGTAATTAATGTGTACCTTACCAGTACTCGTAGTAACTCCTGGGTATTTGATACCGGTGTTGTTGCTCATATTTGTAACTCACCGCAGGAGCTGCGGAATAAACGGAAACTGGAAAGGGACGAGGTGACGATGCGCGTCGGGAATGGTTCCAAGGTCGATGTGATCGCCGTCGGCACGCTACCTCTACATTTACCTACGGGATTAGTTATAAACCTCAATAATTGTTATTTAGTACCATGTTTGAGCATGAACATTGTATCAGGATCTCGTTTAATACGAGATGGCTACTCATTTAAATCCGAGAATAATGGTTGTTCTATTTATATGAGAGATATGTTTTATGGCCATGCTCCGATAGTCAATGGTTTATTCTTAATGAATCTCGA
The DNA here is from genome assembly GCF_003073215.2 of Triticum urartu. Classification (NCBI taxonomy): domain Eukaryota; kingdom Viridiplantae; phylum Streptophyta; class Magnoliopsida; order Poales; family Poaceae; genus Triticum; species Triticum urartu. The sequence goes on from NC_053022.1 coordinate 473,755,710, forward strand.
GCGTATTACTACACATGTTCATAGTGTGAGTACCAAAAGATGTAAGGTTGATAATGATAGTCCCACATACTTGTGGCACTGCCGCCTTGGTCACATAGGTGTCAAACGCATGAAGAAGCTCCATGCAGATGGACTTTTAGAGTCTCTTGATTATGAATCATTTGACACGTGCGAACCATGCCTCATGGGAAAAATGACCAAGACTCCGTTCTCAGGAACAATGGAGCGAGCAACCAACTTATTGGAAATCATACATACTGATGTGTGCGGTCCAATGAGTGTTGAGGCTCGCGGTGGCTATCGTTATGTTCTCACCCTCACTGATGACTTAAGTAGATATGGGTATGTCTACTTAATGAAACACAAGTCTGAAACCTTTGAAAAGTTCAAGGAATTTCAGAGTGAAGTTGAGAATCAGCGTGACAGGAAAATCAAGTTTCTACGATCAGATCGTGGAGGAGAATACTTGAGTCACAAATTTGGCACACACTTAAGAAAATGTGGAATAGTTTCACAACTCACGCCGCCTGGAACACCTCAGCGTAACGGTGTGTCCGAACGTCGTAATCGCACTCTATTAGATATGGTGCGATCTATGATGTCTCTTACCGATTTACCGCTATCTTTTTGGGGCTATGCTTTAGAGACTGCCGCATTCACTTTAAATAGGGCTCCGTCGAAATCCGTTGAGATGACACCGTATGAATTATGGTTTGGGAAGAAACCTAAGCTGTCGTTTCTAAAAGTTTGGGGATGCGATGCTTATGTCAAGAAACTTCAACCTGAAAAGCTCGAACCCAAGTCGAAAAAATGCGTCTTCATAGGATACCCTAAAGAAACTTATGGGTATACCTTCTACCTCAGATCCGAAGGCAAGATCTTTGTTGCCAGGAATGGATCCTTTCTAGAGAAAGAGTTTCTCTCGAAAGAAGTAAGTGGGAGGAAAGTAGAACTTGATGAAGTATTGCCTCTTGAACCGGTAAATGGCGCAACTCAAGAAAATGTTCCTGAGGTGCCTGCACCGACTAGAGAGGAAGTTATTCATGATGATCAAGATACTTCTGATCAAGCTCCTACTGAAATTCGAAGGTCCACAAGGACACGTTCCGCACCAGAGTGGTACGGCAACCCTGTCTTGGAAATCATGTTGTTAGACAACGGTGAACCTTCGAACTATGAAGAAGCGATGGCGGGACCGGATTCCAACAAATGGCTAGAAGCCATGAAATCCGAGATAGGATCCATGTATGAAAATGAAGTATGGACTTTGACTGACTTGCCCGTTGAACGGCGAGCCATAGAAAATAAATGGATCTTCAAGAAGAAGACAGACGCGGATGGTAATGTGACCATCTATAAAGCTCGGCTTGTCGCTAAGGGTTATCGACAAGTTCAAGGGGTTGACTACGATGAGACTTTCTCACCGGTAGCGAAGCTAAAGTCCGTCCGAATCATGTTAGCAATTGCCGCATTCTATGATTATGAAATATGGCAAATGGACGTCAAAACGGCATTCCTTAATGGTTTCCTTAAGGAAGAATTGTATATGATGCAGCCGGAAGGTTTTGTCGATCCTAAGAATGCTAACAAGGTGTGCAAGCTCCAACGCTCGATTTATGGGCTGGTGCAAGCATCTCGGAGTTGGAACATTCGCTTTGATGAGATGATCAAAGCGTTTGGGTTTACGCAGACTTATGGAGAAGCCTGCGTTTACAAGAAAGTGAGTGGGAGCTCTGTAGCATTTCTCATATTATATGTAGATGACATACTTTTGATGGGAAATGATATAGAACTCTTGGACAGCATCAAGGCCTACTTGAATAAGAGTTTTTCAATGAAGGACCTTGGAGAAGCTGCTTATATATTAGGCATCAAGATCTATAGAGATAGATCAAGACGCCTCATAGGTCTTTCACAAAGCACATACCTTGATAAGATATTGAAGAAGTTCAATATGGATCATCTAAGAAGGGGTTCTTGCCTGTGTTGCAAGGTGTGAAATTGAGCTCAGCTCAATGTCCGACCACGGCAGAAGATATAGAAGAGATGAGTGTCATCCCCTATGCCTCAGCCATAGTTCTATTATGTATGCCATGCTGTGTACCAGACCTGATGTAAACCTTGCCGTAAGTTTGGTAGGAAGGTACCAAAGTAATCCCGGCAAGGAACACTGGACAGCGGTCAAGAATATCCTGAAGTACCTGAAAAGGACTAAGGAAATGTTTCTCGTTTATGGAGGTGACGAAGAGCTCGTCGTAAAGGGTTACGTCGACGCTAGCTTCGACACAGATCTGGATGACTCTAAGTCACAAACCGGATACGTGTATATTTTGAATGGGGCAGTAAGCTGGTGCAGTTGCAAACAAGCGTCGTGCGGATCTACATGTGAAGCGGAGAGTACATGCAGCCTCGGAGGCCAATGAAAGCATATGTGAAGAGTTCATCACCGACCTAGGAGTCATACCCAATGCGTCGGGCCGATCAAACTCTTCTGTGACAACACTGGAGCTATTGCACTTGCCAAGGAGCCCAGGTTTCACAAGAAGACCAGGCACATCAAGCGTCACTTCAACTCCATTCGTGAAAATGTTCAAGATGGAGACATAGATATTTGTAAAGTACATACGGATCTGAATGTCGTAGATCTGTTGACTAAACCTCTCCCTAGGGCAAAACATGATCAACACCAGAACTCTATGGGTGTTCGATTCATCACAATGTAACTAGATTATTGACTCTAGTGCAAGTGGGAGACTGTTGGAAATATGCCCTAGAGGCAATAATAAAAGCATTATTATTATATTTCTTTGTTCATGATAATTGTCTTTATTCATGCTATAACTGTATTATCCGGAAATCGTAATACACGTGTGAATACATAGACCATAATATGTCCCTAGTAAGCCTCTAGTTGACTAGCTCGTTGATCAACAGATAGTCATGGTTTCCTGGCTATGGACATTGGATGTCATTGATAACGGGATCACATCATTAGGAGAATGATGTGATGGACAAGACCTAATCCTAAGCATAGCACAAGATCGTGTAGTTCGTTTGCTAGAACTTTTCCAATGTCAAGTATCTTTTCCTTTGACCATGAGATCGTGTAACTTCCGGATACCGTAAGAGTGCTTTGGGTGTATCAAACGTCACAACGTAACTGGGTGACTATAAAGGTGCACTACAGGTATTTCCGAAAGTGTCTGTTGGGTTGACACGGATCGAGACTGGGATTTGTCACTCCATATGACGGAGAGGTATCACTGGGCCCACTCGGTAATGCATCATCATTATGAGCTCAAGGTGACCAAGTGGTTGATCACGGGATCATGCATTACGGTACGAGTAAAGTGACTTGCCGGTAACGAGACTGAACAAGGTATTGGGATACCAACGATAAAGTCTCGGGCAAGTAACATACCGATTGGCAAAGGGAATTGTATACGGGGTTGTTTGATCCTCACATCGTGGTTCATCCGATGAGATCATCGTGGAGCATGTGGAGCCATCATGGGTATCCAAGATCCCGCTGTTTGGTTATTGACCGGAGAGTCGTCTCGGTCATGTCTGCTTGTCTCCCGAACCCGTAGGGTCTACACACTTAAGGTTCGGTGACGCTAGGGTTGTGAAGATATGTATATGCAGTAACCCGAATGTTGTTCGGAGTCCCGGATGTGATCCCGGACGTCACAGGAGTTCCGGAATGGTCCGGAGGTAAAGAATTATAAATAGGAAGTGCTGTTTCAGCCATCAGGACAAGTTTCGGGGTTATCAGTATTGTACCGGGACCACCGGAGGTCCCGGGGGGCCCACCGGTGGGCCAACCTGTCCCGGGGGCCACATGGGCTGTAGGGGGTGCGCCTTGGGCCTACATTGGCCAAGGGCACCAGCCCTACTAGGCCCATGCCGCCTAGTTTCCACCAAGGAGTCCAGTGGTGGAAGGCACCCGAGTGCCTTGGGGGGAGGGAACCCTCCCTTTGGCAGCCGCACCTAGGAGATTGGATCTCCTAGGCTGCGCACCCCCCCCCTTGGCCTCCTATATATAGTTGAGGAGAGGGAGGACTTTAATACCTCAGCCTTTGGTGCTCCCTCTCTCCCCGTTACGTCTCTCTCGCGTAGTATAGGCGAAGCCCTGCTACTGTGACGCCTTGCATCCACCACCACGCCGTCGTGTTGCTGGATCTTCATCAACCTCTCCTTCCCCCTTGCTGGATCAAGAAAGGAGGAGACGTCTCCCGTCCCGTACGTGTGTTGAACGCGGAGGCATCGTCCGTTCGGTGCTAAGATCTTAGGTGATTTGGATCACGTCGTGTTCGACTACATCATCCCCGTTCTTTGAACGCTTCCGCTCGCGATCTACAAGGTACGTAGATGCATCTAATCACTCGTTGCTTGATGAACTCCTAGATGGATCTTGGTGAAACGAGTAGGAAAATTTTTGTTTTCTGCAACGTTCCCCAACAGATGAAACTACTCCATCTCACGTGATGATCGGACATGGTTTAGTTGATTTGGATCACGTGATCACTTAGAGGATTAGAGGGATGTCTATCTAAGTGGGAGTTCTTAAGTAATATGATTAATTGAACTTAAATTTATTATGAACTTAGTCCTGGTAGTATTTTGCAAATTATGTTGTAGATCAATAGCTCGCGTTGTTGCTTTCATATGTTTATTTTGATATGTTCCTAGAGAAAATTGTGTTGAAAGATGTTAGTAGCAATGATGCGGATTGGATCCATGATCCGAGGTTTATCCTCATTGCTTCACAGAAGAATTATTTCCTTGATGCACCGCTAGGTGACAGACCTATTGCAGGAGCAGATACAAACGTTATGAACGTTTGGCTAGCTCAATATGATGACTACTTGATAGTTTAGTGCACCATGCTTAACGGCTTAGAATCGGGACTTCAAAGACGTTTTGAACGTCATGGACCATATGAGATGTTCCAGGAGTTGAAGTTAATATTTCAAGCAAATACCCGAGTTGAGAGATATGAAGTCTCCAACAAGTTCTATAGCTAAAAGATGGAGGAGAATCGCTCAACTAGTGAGCATGTGCTCAGATTGTTTGGGTACTACAATCGCTTGAATCAAGTGGGAGTTAATCTTCCAGATAAAATAGTGATTGACAGAATTCTCTAGTCACCATCACCAAGTTAGTAGAACTTCGTGATGAACTATAATATGCAAGGGATAACGGAAACGATTCCCAAGCTCTTCATGATGCTAAGATCGACGAAGGTATAAATCAAGAAAAACATCAAGTGTTGACGGTAGACAAGACCACTAGTTTCAAGAAAAGGGCAAAAGGAAGAAGGGGAACTTCAAGAAGAACGGCAAGCAAATTGCTGCTCAAGTGAAGAAGCCCAAGTCTGGTCCTAAGCCTGAGACTAAGTGCTTATACTGCAAAGGGACTAGTCACTGTAAGCGGAACTACCCCAAGTGATTGGCGGATAAGAAGGATGGCAAAGTAAACATAAGTATATTTGATATACATGTTATTGATGTGTACTTTACTAGTGTTTATAGCAACCCCTCAGTATTTGATACTAGTTCAGTTGCTAAGATTAGTAACTCGAAACGGGAGTTGCAGAATAAACAGAGACTAGTTAAGGGTGAAGTGACGATATGTGTTGGAAGTGGTTCCAAGATTGATATGATCATCATCGCACACTCCCTATACTTTCGGGATTAATGTTGAACCTAAATAAGTGTTATTTGGTGTTTGCGTTGAGCATGGATATGATTTGATCATGTTTTTTGTAATATGGTTATTCATTTAAGTAAGAGAATAAATTGTTGTTCTGTTTACATGAATAAAACCTTATATGGTTACACACCCAATGAAAATAGTTCATTGGATCTCGATCGTAGTGATACACATAATCATAATATTGAAACCAAAAGATGCAAAGTTAATAATGATAGTGCAACTTATTTGTGGCACTGTCGTTTAGGTCATATTGGTGTAAAGCGCATGAAGAAACTCCATGTTGATGTGCTTTTGGAATCACTTGATTATGAATCAGTTGATGCTTGCGAACCATGCCTCATGGGTAAGATGACTATGACTCTGTTCTTCGAAACAATGGAGCGAACAACAGATTTGTTGGAAATCATACATACTGATGTATGTGGTCCGATGAATATTGAGGCTCGCGACCGGTATCATTATTTTCTGATCTTCACAGATGATTTGAGCAGATATGAGTATATCTACTTGATGAAACACAAGTCTGAAATATTTGAAAAGTTCAAAGAATTTCAGAGTGAAGTGGAGAATCATCGTAACAAAAATAAAAGTTTCTACGATATGATCGCGGAAATAAAATATTTGAGTTACGAGTTTGGCCTTCAGTTAAAATAATGTGAAATAGTTTCACTACTCACGCCACCTGGAACACCACAGTGTAATGGTGTGTCTGAACGTCAAAACCGTGCTTTATTAGATATGGTGCGATCTATGATGTCTCTTACCGATTACCACTATCGCTTTGGGGTTATGCATTAGAGACAGCTACATTCACGTTAAATAGGGCACCATCTAAATCCATTGAGATGACACCGTATGAAGTATGGTTTGGCAAGAAACCTAAGCTGTCGTTTCTTAAAGTTTGAGGTTGCAATGCTTATGTGAAAAAGTTTTCAACTTGATAAGCTCAAACCTAAATCAGAGAAGTGTGTCTTCATAGGATACCCAAAAGAAGATATTGGGTACACCTTCTATCACAGATCCGAAGGCAAGATATTCATTGCTGAGAATGGATCCTTTCTAGAGAAGGAGTCTCTCTCGAAAGAAGTGAGTGGGAGGAAAGTAGAACTTGATGAGGTAATTGTACCTACTCCCTTATTGGAAAGTAGTTCATCACAGAAATCTATTCCTGTGACTACTACACCAATTAGTGAGGAAGCTAATGATGATGATCATGTAACTTCAGATCAAGTTACTACCGAATCTCGTAGGTAAACCAGAGTGAGATCCGCACCAGAGTGGTACGGTAATCCTGTTCTGGAGGTCATCTTACTTGACCATGACGAACCTACGAACTATGAGGAAGCGATGATGAGCCCAGATTCCGCGAAATGGCTTGAGGCCATGAAATCTGAGATGAGATCCATGTATGAGAACAAAGTATGAACTTTGATTGACCTGCCCAATGATAGGCAAGCCATTGAGATTAAATGGATCTTCAAGAGGAAGACGGATGCTGATGGTAGTGTTACTATCTACAAAGCTAGAATTGTCGCAAAAAGGTTTTCGACAAGTTCAAGGTGTTGACTACGATGAGAGTTTCTCACTCGTATCTATGCTTAAGTCTGTCCGAATCATGTTAGCAATTGCCGCATTTTATGAAATCCGGCAAATGGATAAACAAAACTGCATTCCTTAATGGATTTATTAAAGAAGAGTTGTATATGATACAACCAGAAGGTTTTGTCAATCATAAAGGTGCTAACAAAATGTGCAAGCTCCAGCGATCCATCTATGGACTGGTGCAAGCATCTCGGAGTTGGAATATGCGCTTTGATGAGATGATCAAAGCATATAGTTTTATACAGACTTGCGGTGAAGCCTGTATTTACAAGAAAGTGAGTGGGAGCACTGCAGCATTTCTGATAAGTATATGTGAATGACATATTGTTGATCGGAAATAATGTAGAATTATTCTGCAAAGCATAAAGGAGTGTTTTGAAAGAAGTTTTTCAAAGAAAGATCTCGGTGAAGCTACTTACATATTAAGCATCAAGATCTATAGAGATAGATCAAGACGCTTGATAAGTTTTTTCAATGAGTACATACCTTGACAATATTTTGAAGTAGTTCAAAATTGGAACAGTCAAAGAAAGAGTTCTTGGCTGTGTTACAAGGTGTGAAATTGAGTAAGACTCAAAGCCCGACCACGACAGAAGATAGAAAGAGAATGAAAGTCATTCCCTATGCCTCAGCCATAGGTTCTATAAAGTATGCCATGCTGTGTACCAGATATATTGTATACCCTACACTGTGTTAAGCAAGGGAGTACAATAGTGATCTAAGAGTAGATCACTGGACAGCGGTCAAAATTATCCTTAGTGGAATAAGGAAATATTTCTCAATTATGGAGGTGACAAAAAGGTTCGTCGTAAAAAGTTACGTCGATGCAAGTTTTGACACAGATCTGGATGACTCTAAGTCTCGATCTAGATACATATTGAAAGTGGGAGCAATTAGCTAGAGTAGCTCCATGCATAGCATTGTAGACATAGAATTCGCAAAATACTTACGGATCTGTATGTGACAGACCCGTTGACTAAAATTATCTCACAAGCAAAACATGATCACACCTTAGTACTCTTTGGGTGTTAATCACATAAACGATGTGAACTAGATTACTGACTCTAGTAAACCCTTTGGGTATAGTTCACATGACGATGTGAACTACGGGTGTTAATCACATGGTGATGTGAACTATTAGTGTTGAATCACATGGTGATGTGAACTAGATTATTGACTCTAGTGCAAGTGGGAGACTGAAGGAAATATGCCCTAGAGGCAATAATAAAGTTATTATTTATTTCCTTATTTCATGATAAATGTTTATTATTCATGCTAGAATTGTATTAACCGGAAACATAATACATGTGTGAATACATAGACAAACAAAGTGTCACTAGTATGCCTCTACTTGACTAGCTCGTTAATCGAAGATGGTTATGTTTCCTAACCATAGACATGTGTTGTCATTTGATTAACGAGATCACATCATTAGGAGAATGATGTGATTGACATGACCCATTCCATTAGCTTAGCACCCGATCGTTTAGTATGTTGCTATTGCTTTCTTCATGACTTATACATGTTCCTATGACTATGAGATTATGCAACTCCCATTTGCCGAAGGAACACTTTGTGTGCTACCAAACGTCACAACGTAACTGGGTGATTATAAAGCAGCTCTATAGGTGTCTCCAAAGGTACATGTTGGGTTGGCGTATTTCGATATTAGGATTTGTCACTCCGATTGTCGGAGAGGTATCTCTGGGCCCTCTCGGTAATGCACATCACATAAGCCTTGCAAGCATTGCAACTAATGAGTTAGTTGCGAGATGATGTATTACGAAACGAGTAAAGAGACTTGCCCGTAACGAGATTGAACTAGGTATTGAGATACCGACGATCGAATCTCGGGCAAGTAACATACCGATGACAAAGGGAACAAAGTATGTTGTTATGCGGTCTGACCGATAAAGATCTTCATAGAATATGTGGGAGCCAATATGAGCATCTAGGTTCCGCTATTGGTTATTGACCGGAGACGTGTCTCGGTCATGTCTACATTGTTCTCGAACCCTTAGGGTCCGCACGCTTAAGGTTTCGATGACAGTTATATTATGAGTTTATGAGTTTTGATGTACCGAAGGAGTTCGGAGTCCTGGATGAGATCGGAGACATGACGAGGAGTCTCGAAATGGTCGAGACGTAAAGATCGATATATTGGACGACTATATTCGGACATTGGAAAGGTTCCGAGTGATTAGGGTATTTTTCAGAGTACCGGAGAGTTACGGGAATTCGCCGGGGAGTATATGGGCCTTATTGGGCTTTAGGGGAAAGAAAGAGGAGAGGTTGGGTGCCCGCCCAAGGCCTAGTCCGAATTGGACTAGGGGGAGGGGCTGCGCCCCCTCCTTCCTTGTCTTCTCCCTTCCCTTGCCTTGACTCCTACTCCTACTACTTGGAAGGGGGGAATCCTACTCCCGGTGGGAGTAGGACTCCTCCAGGGCGCGCCATAGGGGCTGGCCCTCTCCCCCCTCCTCCACTCCTTTATATACGTGGTCAAGGGGCACCCCAAAGACACACAAGTTGATCTCCAAGATCATTCTCTTAGCCGTGTGCGGTGCCCCCCTCCACCATAGTCCTCGATAATATTGTAGCGGTGCTTAGGCGAAGCCCTGCGACGATAGAATATCAAGATCGTCACCACGCCGTCGTGTTGACGGAACTCTTCCCCGACACTTTGCTGGATCGGAGTCCGGGGATCGTCATCGAGCTGAACATGTGCTAGAACTCGGAGGTGCCGTAGTTTCGGTGCTTGATCGTTCGGGCCGTGAAGACGTATGACTACATCAACCGCGTTGTGCTAACGCTTCCGCTTTCGGTCTACAAGGGTACGTGGAAAACATTCTCCCCTCTCGTTGCTATGCATCACCATGATCTTGCATGTGCATAGGAATTTTTTTGAAATTACTACGTTCCCCAACACCTAGGTGGCATGTTAGCTCTACAAGTTGCAATTTCCTTTTTGGTTGGTGTGAAGATGATGTCGGATATCCTTGCTATCTACCACCGGGAATTATTTCCATTTACTTCTTGTCTTTTGACAATTGGTACTCACTTTTGTGGTAGAATTTATTGATCATCTTTACATTGGCTTTTGCTTTTTATTTTCCTTTTCTCTTGCCAAGGATTGTATCAACTCCCTTTGTCTTCCATACCACTTGTGGATCTTGTTTATTTCTTGATCTTGTCTAGTGTTTTCTAGATATAGTGAAAGTGGTGATCCCACCTCATGCATTTTGTATTCAAATGCAATTTCTCTATAATGCACTAGTCTTGGGGGAGCTATCCTATTTTCTATAAAACACTCATCTTGTGATCCTTATCAAGTGTGTGTCGGTGGAAGGCAAGTCGTTTCTTTTGGGTACTTTGTGCTATCATGAAACTTTGTAGAGAGCTTGGTTTGTTTGAAACCATCCTCTCTTATGGGAGTTTGATATCTTTTATTTAGTGTGTATCATCGGATATCTCATTCCTCGATATATCTATTATGGATATCCTCCAAGTGATGAGTTATTCATTTGGTATCTTTTCTTCACTTGTTTTTTTCTTTGTCATTTGGTATCGGTTCTTGAAAGTCTTGAGCATGCATATTAACTTCATGTAGTTTCTTTGGCATGCTTTCTTTCTTTGACCCAATATATAGGGAACTCCACCAAGTCTCAAATTGGATGAGATGTGCATGAAGCTCATTTTCATATCTATATGCACATTTTATGTGGAGTTTGTCCTATGTATTGTTGGTTCCCTAACTCTTTGGTCCCAATGCGTTTGGGTACCATTTTGTTTGTGTTGTTTTTCTAGGAACAATTGGAGATGCATTGGATGCTCGGCTCACTCGCAAGGAAGGTGGTGTCACCATGTGCTTGTTGGACTCAATCTAGGATGATCAATGAACTATCTACTACCTTCAATTGGTTTCTTCTACATCCTTCCAATGATATCTCGGTAACAAGTATCTATTCATGCATTCCTTTCTTGCATTCAACCTTGTGTAGGTTGCATCTTGGCATGATATTCATTCCATCTTGTGATACCTTGTTTCCTTTCTCAAAGCATCTCAATAATGATCTCATGTTGCTAACTGTGATGTCTTTGATGGGTGTGTGTTAGGAATTCATTTATATACTATAAGACCATATCTAGCCATGTGCTATGCTTCCAAGCAAATATCTTATTGGTATATGTATGACTTCCTTTTGGATATCTTGTTCCTTCGTGTTGTAACTATTTCGGGTGTACATCCTTCTTTGTAGATATATATCATCATGATCTCGTCTACCTAGAACCATATACACTTGAGAGAAATTACATCTCTAGATGATATCCTTTCTTTCACGTCCACCTTGTCTTTCTTATGTTATTTCTTTGGTGGCTCCGTGAAAGCTTTTGCCTTGAGTGCATATCGTATATCGTTGCATCTTGATGCACTCTTGTGTGGTGAAGATTATTTTCCTCATGCTTATCTCTACGAGGCTTTTCCATCTTAATTGGTATCCCTCGTCTTGATGAGGCTTTCATCTTCTATCTTCACCACGGGTTGTCACAAGCATAGGTTCTTTATATGCTTATTAGTTAGCTTGTGAACCCATTTGCTAGTTGTATGTGGGAATGATGGGCCTTACACGGTGTGCCTCATTCTTTCAATACTTTATTGATGCTTAATGCTACATTAGTCTTCTCAAGTGCATTGCCTTGACTCACACACATCATTTTGGTTGAGCCCATTCTTAAGATGCCTCTTTTACTTGTTGCTCAACCATGTGTTTGTTGCAAGTACTAGGCTTTGTTTCCTATATGCTCACTTGCACTTGTTGTAAGTTTCTGTTGATTTTGGGGGAGCTATGATCCTATTTTGTGCACTTTGTATCCAAATACAAAAATTCTTATGTGTGCACAAATCATGGGGAGCTACTCTAGTTTCCTTAGAACACTTCTTTGCTCTTATCATAATATCCTTTATTTGTGGCTCGTAGGATCATTGGCCTAGTTGGTTCAATTGGTATCTTTTGATAGCTTGCTTTAATAGATATCTTTTGATTGCTTGTTTCTCTCTTTGTTATGTCTTTGTGGCATATCTTCCTTTTGCAATCTTTGGGCCTCAATATAGTTTGTCTTCCTCCAAGTATTTACCGTTGGATGTGTGTATTGCATTCAACTCTCTTGTTGAGAAATACACAATTTATGGAGGACCACAATCTATATTGGCCCTCTAAGCTTTTCGCCCATTTTGGCAATCGATGCCAATGGGGGATAAGTTTCAGAGAGTTTTGTGGATAAGCTTTGGTTTATGTTTCCTTAGCTTTTGCATCTCATTCGCATGCATTATTGGTTGTTGCATTCCATGGTGATGTACAATTCCTTATATAAACTCTCTTGAAAGTGATTGTCATCAATTACCAAAATGGGGGAGATTAAAAGAACATGCGGTGCCCCCATGTTTGGTTTTGGTAATTGATGACAATCTCTATGGACTAATGGTTGCCTTGGGTTATATTTGAAGGTTTTGTCCATAGGCTTTTCTTGGAGTACATGTGTTGGTTTCAAGAAGAGTTTGTGTTGACCAAGGTGCTATTAAGGAATTATCCAAAGCTTGGTCATGTGAGAGTTGAGCTTATTGCAAGCATGTCTTGAAGAAGAAGATTGTGTGATCATTCATGTTTACCTTCAAGACATCATCCAAATGAAGAGAGTTGGAAAGATTCAAGGTTGATCAAGACTAAGTCAAGAGTGAATCAAGTTGATCAACTCACAAAGTATAGAAGATGTACCGAGAGGGATCAAGTGATCCCATGGTTTGGTAAGCATTGTCCATTGTGCTTTGTGTACTAACCCATGGTCTATGTGAGAGTTCTACGTGGGGTTAGGTACGTGTTCATGGGCTTGCGTCAAGAGGAAGATATCACTCAACCCATAGAGAGGATGACATCAAGTGGTGATCGTCATCAAGATTGCCGTGTGCAAGTTCAAGTGGATCATCGCGAAGAGATCAAGTGCTTGAAGCTTGCCGTCCATTGTGGTGACAATGGAATTGTGAAGATGTGCCGAAGAGTGGCTCACCCATAGTGGACTATGGGGGACCAATCATCTAGTCTTCATCGAGCCAACGTAATCAAGAAAGGTGGTCCAACTTGAGGGAGTCAAGATCGTCATCATCTAGCTCAAGTGGGCCATGTGCAAGGCGAAGGTTTGCCCTTGATAGGTTTTCTATTTTACCGGTCTCATGGTGGTAGTTTGGAGACCGGGTTATAGGATCGTTTGCCGTACTATCAAGGGGGGCTCTCAAGTTGGTAGCTTGATCGTATCGTTAGTAGAGAGCTCAAACCATTGCATCCTTGCATCATCTTTCTTGGTTCTTGTTTGGTTCTCTTTGTGAGTCTTAGAGCTTATGGTCATCTTGATGACAAGCTTGAGCTCATCAAAAACGGAGTTCGCATGCATCTTCTATGATGTTTTCGGTGTTGGAGGTTTTACCGGTCTTTTTCGAGGAAGGGTTCTCACCATTTTCTTATGGGCCTTTTCTCATTTGCTTCTTATTGATATTTCTTTGAAGATTGTGTTAGCCCTTGTCACTAGCTTTCCAACAAACTTGGTTTCATCGAATTCGGAGTCCGTTTGCAAAAGTTGTGGCAGTTTTGGTGTTCTGAAAAGGCTGCAGTGGTACTACCGCGAATTGAAGCGGATGTAATTTTTTACTACCGCTCTAGAGCGGTACTACCGCGGCTCCTACAGCGGTAGTACTGCTCCGGACCAAAAACTCGTTCCAAGTCTTGCGGTGGTAGGCCCGGATGTATTTTTTTAGTACCGCTCGCAAGCAGTAGTACCACTACCATTTGCGGTAGTACCGTGAGGTCGAGCGGTAGTACCGTGAGGACGAGCGGTAGTACCGCTCCAGCGGTTCTACTGGCCTTTTGCCTCCTCGCTGTTGTTTTTCAAAGGGGTACTACCGCCCTAGCGGTAGTACCGCTCTGTGCGGGCTGTGAGCATAACAGTTGGATTTTTCCCCACCTATAAAAGGGGGTCTTCTTCCCCATGAACCTTATCATTTGAGCTCGTGTTCTTTCCCCATTGTTGACCTTCTTTGAGCTTGCTAACTCTCAATCCCTCCATGGATTCTTGCTAGTTTTTGAGGAAAAGAAAGAGGAGATCTAGATCCACGTTTTCCACCAATCACTTTCTTCTCTAGGTGAGGGGAACCCCTTGGATCTAGATCTTGGAGTTCTTGGTGTTTTCCTTTTCGTTCTTCCTCTCATTTTCCTCCCTAGCATTAGTTGCTTTGGTGGGATTTGGGATAGAAGGACTTGGGCACTCCGTGTGCCCTTGCCATTGCATTTGGTGCATCGGTTTGAGTTCTCCACGGTGATACGTGGAAGTGAAGTTTGAGAAGTTTATTACTCTTGGGTGCTTGGGCACCCTAGAGCTTATTCCTCTTAGGTGCCTTGGCGCCCTAGACGGTTGGTGGTGTTCGGAGCTTAATCATTATGGTGTAAAGCTCCGGGCAAGCATCGGGGTTCTCCAATTAGGTTGTGGAGATCGCCCGAGCAATTTGACGGGTTACCGGTGACCGCCCCAAGGGTTGTCAAAGTGTACGGGTTCGATGACGCCCCAAGGGTTGTCATTTGTACGGGTTCGTGACCGCCCTCAAGGGTCCCTAGTGGAATCACGACATCTTGCATTGTGCGAGGGTGTGAGGAGATTACGGTGGCCCTAGTGGCTTCTTGGGGAGCATTGTGCCTCCACACCGCTCCAAACGGAGATTAGCATCCGCAAGGGTGTGAACTTCGGGATACATCGTCATCTCCGCGTGCCTCGGTTATCTTTTACCCGAGCTCTTTACTTATGCACTTTACCTTGTGATAGCCATATTGGTTCTTGTCATATATCTTGCTATCACTTAGTAGTTTATCTTGCTTAGCATAAGTTGTTGGTGCACATAGGTGAGCCTAATTGTTTTAGGTTTTGTGTTTGATAAATTAACCGCTAGATTTATTCCGCATTTGTTCAAGCCTAAACCGTAATTATTTTAAAACGCCTATTCACCGCCCCCCCCCCCCCCCTCCTGGCGACATCCACGATCTTTCAAGCGCATCTGGTCTGGCCAAGTGCCCCTCAAATGAAGATGATGGCATGGAAGACTGTCTCGGATGCTCTAGCGACGAATTCTTGCAAGAAGTTTCGCCATATATCCACTCGGGATACCTGCCCTTTGTGTGGGCATGAAAAGGAAACAAGTTTCCATGCCCTGGTTGCATGCGGGCATGCACGTACTATCTGGGCAAAAATGAGCACTCTCTGGCCTTTGCCGAATCAGGAGATGCTCGTGGATACACGGAAGGACTGGTTACTGAATATCTTGGCAAATTGTACGGATTTGATGAGGGATTGTGTGATAATGCTGGTATGGAGGATTTGGTCTGTAAGATCAGATTTTACCCATGGGAAGGAGATCCCAAGTGTAACTCTCACGGCTGATTACCTACAAAGTTATTTACGCTACTTGAGGCTGGCCCAAACATATACTACTAATGAAATAATCAAGGTAAAATGCCTGCAATGGAGACTGAGGCGGTCGCTACATACCGGGAAGTTGTTAGTACTCCATGGCCCAAACATACACTACTGATCGAGCTGCGTTGTCAGTCGACGGAGCCTTTTCCCCAGCGGATGGGTCAGCGGCAGCAGAGATGGTATTAAAGAGACATGATGGGTCGGTAATTTTTGCCGCATACCGGTATTTGTTCAACTGTAGTGATGCATTGGAAGCCGAGCTACATGCAATAATGCAGGATATGACATTAGCTATTCAACACTGTAACATGCCCATCATTGTCCAGTCAGATTCCTCCGTGGCCATTTCCTCGATGATTGGTGAAGGACTGTCAAGATCGGCGTATGGTCATCTGGTGAACGAGATTAAACATCTCATGGTAGATAGAGAGTTTATTTCCTTAAAAATTAAGCGTGAGCAAAATAGGGTAGCAGATCATTTGGCATGCTATAGTCGTACGGAGTGTATTACTGCTGTATGGCTCGGGAGAGGACCACCATGTGTGGAGGATCTTTTGCCTCTGGATTGTAACCCTATGCTTACGGAATAAAACTCTTTTACCCCCGCAAGAAAAAAAAACCTTCTAAAAATTACACTGTTCACGATCGATTTTATCCTTTTTACCACGAGCTCTCAAACTTAACAAAAATTTGCATCGAGTACATGCAAAAAGCATCTTGCACCACCATTTTTTAGATTTTTTTTTAAATTTTACTGTTTATCTGAGCTCGGGCTGCGGATTTTGAGTTATCGGGTTTGGAGGCGTTTTCTTGGGCCAAAATAGGCATATTTGACGATGCCGACTCTGCGATGACTGACTGGGTTGGACTTGGGGCTGCCCTCCCCAACGGCCACGCTAGACCGCCCGCTCCTGCCAAGATCCAACACAACTTTCCGCCCCCTCGTCCGGTCGTCGGGCCGTCGCCGCCGAACACCGCCCCCCTCCACCGAAGCGCGGCAGCTCGAAGGTAGAGTATTCTTCTCTCGCACCCCTCCCTCTCCTCCCCCTCCCCCTCTCTACTCGACTGCCGTGGAGCGGGGATCCGTCCGGGCTTGAGATCGATTTCTCCCGTGGGCGACGAACCCTAACCCGCTCGAATTGTCATGGGTGACCTAATCCGAGAAATTTCCTCTAGGACGGATGCCCCAGTTCGTCAAGCTTGTTAAGGATTCGGTTTCTGCGTGTTGGATTACTACTTTACTACTAGTTCCAGTTTAGTTTCGAAGAACAAAATTCTCACTGCGTTGGGGACTTCCTGGCTGGGTACTTCAGTCGATGCCCCTTGTTAATTAAGCATGCCTCTGAATCCACTAGTGCAGCAATAGATATCCGAGATGCTGGATGAGTGGCCAAGTGTTGTTGTGCACATTAGAGAGTAGTAAGGAGCATGTTAATTCGTCGGAGAAATTATCCTACTAGGCTGATAGCTCCCTAGTGCAGGCTATTCTTGCTTCCTAGCGCTTGCGTTCGGAGATGAGATGGCCTAATAAGCATGGTTGCACACTGGCACTGTCATACATGGGTGGCTTGTATAATATGGGTATTCCAATATGTCTTGTGTTGTTCATCTCTTTGGAGGAACTTTCTACCACAGGGTTGCTCTGCTATTTCTTTGTTATGCATGGCAACTTGCAATTGAAAAGTGCAACCTAATTACCTTGCAAGCATTTTAAAGGACCACCTGCGCTCTATGTTTCTCACAGGTTCGTGTTCTAATAAGCTTATTCCCTTGAGGCAGCATGCCTAAGATAAAGACGAGCCGTGTGAAGTATCCTGAAGGATGGGAGCTTATTGAACCAACTCTCCGTGATTTGGAAGCCAAAATGAGAGAAGGTGTGCATATCTGTATAATTTTTAATGCTTGTTGAATCTTTTTCCAGATGTATATTGCTATTTCCTGCTACAGGACGGTAGTAATGTGATCTTTTTTGATGCAGCTGAGAATGATACACATGATGGGAAGAGGAAGTGTGAGGCTCTCTGGCCAATCTTCCGTATTTCTCACCAAAAGAGCCGTTATATATATGATCTCTACTATCGAAGGAAGGAGATAAAAAAGGAGCTGTATGAGTTTTGCTTGGACCAAGGTTATGCAGACAAAAATCTGATTGCTAAGTGGAAAAAGGTTGGTGGGCTTGATCATTTTAGGCATGCATTATTTTGAGCTTGTATTAAGTACTAACTGTGGTGGATGTTTTTCTCCAGTTTGTTGTCTCTTGGGACTTCTGATTATGCAATTATGTTCCAGTTTTGCTAGACTATAAACACCTGAACATCAGCCATCCTCATGAAATATATACTCCCTCCGATCCATATTACTTGTTGCAGCTTTAGTACAAAGTTGTACTAAAGCTGCGACAAGTAATAATGGATCGGAGGAGTAATTAAGATCAGTTCATTTCAGATGCACCTTCCTTGCACACTGACCGTATTTTGCTCACCTATTTTGCACACCATGGCCTTTATGCGAGTACTCCCTCTGTAAACTAATATAAGAGCATTTAGAATACTAAAGTAGTGATCTAAACGCTCTTATATTAGTTTACAGAGGAAGTATCATTTATTAACTTATGAATGCACACTCAGACAGACAAGTGCCCCTGCTCCTGACGTGTGCAATTGGACATATTGCCTGAATATCAAGTAACCCATGATGATTTTTTGTTACTAGTGTGCTGTTGCAACTACTAGTATTTGCTACAGACTTACAGTATGTTGGATCATGTTCAGTTCTCTCTCTAGTTTTGTACAGTAATCACCAGAGTTTACCTAGTTCCGAAGCTATGGTTACCTTGTAACAGCTACTTTGATTGCCTTAATTCAACATTCTCATGGCGCACTGCTAACTATTTTCTCTCTTGTCTCTTGCAGCCAGGTTATGAGCGTCTCTGCTGCCTCCGCTGCATACAGACACGAGACCACAACTTTGCAACCACCTGCGTCTGCAGGGTCCCCAAGCACCTCAGGGAAGAGACGGTGATAGAATGTGTCCACTGCGGATGCAAGGGGTGTGCCAGCGGCGATTGAAGTCGCCACTCGTTGTTAAGAATAATCTGAAACCGATTGCTCGAGATGCTCTGTTGGATCCCTGATGAATGAATGAAAACAAGTAACGTACAATCAGGTGATTCGTCCATATATTCACTGTAAACTCTCGAGCCGTGGTATGTATTTGCGTGAGAAGACTCGGTTTTCTGCCGTGGAAGTTGACAACTGTTTCGCTGAGAATGTTATGTTAACCCGATCTTCCATGATGGATCACAGTAGTATTGTTGTGCCTTGCTGTTACTACTACTCCCTCCATTCCGAATTACTTGTCTTAGATTTGTCAAGATACGGAGGTATCTAGCACTAAAATAAGTCTAGATACATCCGTATCTAGAAAATCCAAGACAAGTAATTCGGAACGGAGGGAGTAGTTTACTAATACCTCTGTAGTTTAATACTTAATACTCCCTCTGCCCTGAATTATTTGTCGTAGAATGGATGTATCTAGAACTAAAAATACGTCTAGATACATCCATTTCTACGAAAATTAATTTGGGACGTATGGAGTATATGTCAGGACGTTTTTCTGACAGTCATAGTGTCTAAAAATGTCTGATTATAAGTTACGGAGGGAGTACTACTGTGGAGGCACTTTCTTACTACTGGTGTGGTATCAGGTGCTTGTTTTGCTGTGCGTCGACATGCAAACCTTGAGGTGAGGAGCCCCTGGTCTACGGTGTCCCAGCAGCTGCAAAGAAAAACATTTCACGGTCTAGGGTGACGGTGGTGGCTACTGTCTCGAGCTTCCGTCTTGTGGATGACGAGCGAGTTGACCTTGACTACTGGGACTCTCGATCCACGGGAAACGCGTCTTGAAACGGATTCAGACTAGACTTCGTAGCAAAGGACCTCCTCTGCATTTCCTTCGATCGGCGAAATATCGGAACGGCTTTGCCAACGGCAACTGTGGGAGGAATTTGAGGTCCGTCGTGCTGTGCGGCACACTGTACTTGCCCGGGCTTGTAATGCACGCGTACGCAGGTACGGTGCCATGCCATCAACGCTTCCGGCCATGTGAGCATGGCTGCCTGGATCAGAGGGGGTGGCATACGGGCTGAAGCACGAAACTTTGCGTAACTAACGAACGGGCGAAGTGGCAGCACCTGTCGGTAGGGCAGCAAACAAGTGAGTTTGAGCACGAGACGATGAAGGCAATATCTATATGAGGCATTTTTCATTTTTTCAGATAGACCTCAAGTCCTGCATTTACTATGAGTTGTTTTCTCCTCACAAAGAAGATGTGCCGGAACCTGACATCTATCTCGTCGAAATTCTGGTGGGGGGCAGTGAATGGTGAGTGCAAAGTGCATTGGATTGCCTGGGATAAAATGTGTGCTGCAAAGAAGGAAGGAGGCATGGGTTTTAGGGACGCCGAGGCGTTTAACCAGGCGTTATTGGCCAAGCAGGTGTGGAGGATCTTGCGGGTTCCCTCCTCGCTCTGTGCGCGTGTCTTGAAGGCCAGATATTTCAAAAATGGCGACATTATGAATGCAACATGTTCTGATGGTGGATCATACACATTCAGAAGTATTCTTCATGTGAGAGATCTTCTTCGAGCAGGGCTAGTGTGGCGAGTGGGAGATGGCACCAAGATTAACATCCACCATGATCAGTGGATACCAAGAAAGAGCAGCTTATCACCACTGGGTGCTGAGTATGTCATGGGGGTCACGAAGGTCTGCCACTTGCTAAACCAAGGGGGTACGAGTTGGAACGAGCAGCTGCTGGAGAGGATGTTCTCACAGGAGGACGTTGAAGACATCAAGCAAATTGTCGTTGGAGGACCAGGTGCGGATGATCACTTGGCTTGGAACTTCACTAAAGATGGTTACTTCACGGTTCGCTTGGCATATCACCTGCGTGTATCAATGAACCGAGCGCGGATGGGATGACAGGAGTCATCGTCATCTGTGAACCAGCATAAGAGCTGGATGGCGATGTGGGACACTTTAGCTCCGGGGAAAGCAAAGATCCACATGTGGCGCCTGCTTCGCAATGGTTTAGCCGTTGGGCATGAACTGCGGAGGAGGAAGATCAAGGCGGGAGTTTTTTGCACGGCATGTGGTCGAGAAGAAACAATCTATCATAGATTTTGGGGCTGTCCCCATTCGGTACTCTACTGGAAAAGACTGCGTTCGGAGAAGGGAATTGCGGTGGCGATCCCACCGTGTCAGCTTGGTTCCCAGAGTGCAGTTGCAACATGGCTCCTGGAGTGGTTCCAGCAAGCAGAAGAGGAGGAAAGGTCGATGATGGTCCAGTCGGTCTATGTGCTGTGGCTAGCTCGCAATGAAGCCCGGCATGGAAAACGGATCGAAGAACCACATGAAATAATGGAGCGGGTGGTGCGGTTGACTGAAGAATGGCGAAACATCCATCATAAACCCTCGCCGGTCCGGGAACCGGGTGCGAGAAGAAAATGGGAGGCGCCGGAGGAGGGATGGATCAAAGCCAATGCTGACGGAGCGTTCTCCAAGGACAGAGGCAAGGGTGGTGCGGGGGTAGTGCTCAGAGATCATCATGGTGGCTTCCGGGCTGCTGCTTGCTCTTTCGTCGACCGGGCCCCCAGTGCCGAGATGGTGGAGGTGGAAGCCTGTAAACGTGCTATTCAGCTGGCTAGTGAAGCTAACGTGCAGAATCTTCATGTCGAGCTGGATTGCCTGGGAGTCGTCGCGGCGATCAACAAGTCTGAACAAGACCTCTCCATCTTGGGGCCAAGTGTTGAAGAGATTAAGCAGATGCTTAACCAGTTTCTGCAGGTGAAGGTTACATGGACAAAGCGAGAAGCAAATGGTGCCGCGGATAAATTAGCCAAAATAGGATTAGGTGATGAAGTCTGTAATGTTTGGTGGGTTAGTCCACCGGAGTCTATTATCCAGGTTCTCTCTGATGAGATCCCAGCTACGTTTAATTAATAAAGCAGCATTGATCCTAAAAAAAAACATCAACATCATGCGGAAACACTATAAATACTGGTATTTCGATAAATACGGTGATGCGATGTACGCATTTCTTCAGAGTAGCTTGGTTTATTTTCTCATAACTGGAAGGCGATAGTTAATCGCACCATAAGGCAAAGGATTCACGACAGATATGTAATTGGGATACACAACATTAGTGGCCAAGGATCATACAAAGTTCTAGCGTAATGCACCCGTTGTAGGTGTCATTTTTCCGATCGAGCTATGTAAGACGATCATGCTCAAATCAATTCACATCGAGTCCGTCGAGCTACGCAACCAGACCATACTACTCGAGTACGGCTCTCGAAACTTAAGCTTTTGTTGCCGCCCTACCTGTCGACACACCCACACGCCGGTGGTGGTTTTATCATTACTGCCGCGTTGCCTTGTGGATTACGGCGACCACGTCTCACGCGCCCGACGGGTACGGCGGCAGTGGCGTAAGGCCAACGTCCGGATTCTGTCTGTTTTCATAGACAACGAGGTTATGTTCGGGTCTGTCTTAAGATGCGGTGACCATGCGTTCAACGCGCGGACGTATCCTTTGACCTCATTTTATCCGTCATGGCTAAAAATGTCCATATATTCATATTTCAATGTTCAAAACTAGTTTGCACGTCTAAATATTAATTGTCTGAAAGTAGAAATAGTTTTACAACCCAATTGAAATGGTCTCTATGGCCTTGCAGAAGTTGTACATATGGACTCATTCATACGCACATACTCATCCACCAGATTGTCTGAAATTTCATATGCAAGCATGCGGATGGCCGCGGTGCATTTCTGGTAACAGGAGAATTCAAAATTGCCAAGGGCATCCATCTTGCACTCGAAGTATGAGTCATGAGCAACCACTCTCTCTCGGATACGATTGAACAAATGCCTTGCCATACGAAAACGACGACGAAATTTATCTGGCTTGAAGAGCGGGGTGTTCGCAAAGTAATCGGCATAAAGCAGGGCGTGACCTCTCTCTCCGTTGCGATTCAGGTTGGGAGCACGGCCAGTGACTGATCCCTGTACCGAGGAAGCTTCCATTCAATGTGGTCGTGAACGACCAATGCAACCACCACAAGATCTTCGTCATCCGAGGACGAATCGTCCCACAATAAATGAAATGGTGGAAGAAAAATTCATCTCCACTATCCATGCCTTTGTGGGCAAAGTGTCTAACACCTTGCGGTCGTGGTGGCAAAGAGGTCGCGATGATCACCTCGATACAGCAGGGGTGGTTGGCGGCCGGCTACTGGCCGCTCTGAAGCACTCGACAGAAGTTGCCCTGGTCCATATCCGTCGCCGGCGATCGTATCCCCTTTGGCACCGGCTACAACGGCGACGGCTAAATCTCCTCCAAGCGACGACCAAAACTCCTACGAAAGCACGAGCATGGTGACGGCCATATCGAGACGTAGTTTGCTATGGACGGACAGGGAGAGGGGGGTGAGCTGTGAGGAGGTGGCCAGAGAATAGTGGCAGCGCCGACAGCAGGGTGGGGCAGGGAAGAGCACGTGGAGGCGTTGAAGGCGAATGGACTGCTAGTGTCCTGACAGACAGGCCATAGGAGAACAATGGCGTGCGTTCAACCCGTCCGCGCGATGTTTGTTTTAATTTAAACTTAGCGTAAGTTTGGGTCAGAAATAAATTAAAAAGGATGAAATTCGAACATTAGTCTGTTTAAAACCGCGCGTTGGACCGCGCTATTCCTCTGTCCTATCCTAAACAGACGCACCGGACGGGGTCACGCGACGGAGTTAGCTAACGCGAAAGCGGACGGGCGGGGGACAAACAAAAGGAAAAAAGAGCGCGCACCGTCGCCACGTGACCCCCGTCGTGACTGACTTCCTTGCGGCGCTGGGGCGGTCGCTCCTCCCATAGCCAGAACACAGAAGGGCCATCCGGAGCGGGCGGGCGAGCTCGTTGGTTCGCGATGGCGGCGGACGCGACCACGGCCATGACCATCGACTTCCTCCGCGCGCGCCTCCTCTCCGAGCGCTCCGTCTCCCGCGCCGCCAAGGACCGCGCCGACCAGCTCGCCAACCGGGTACGTGCCTGCGCGCTCACCATTCCCACCGCTCCCCCCCTCCCGCGCATTTTGCCTGCGCCATTGCCGACTGACTGCTGTCGCCGTTGCAGGTCGCGGAGCTGGAGGAGCAGCTCCGGGCGGTGACGGCCCAGCGCCGGGAGGCGGAGCGGGCCGCCGCGGAGGTGCTCGCCATCCTCGACTCCCAGGGCTTCGGCCGTTTCTCCGATGCCGCAGATTCCGGCTCCGACGACGACGGCGCCGGCGGCGCCCCCGAGGCCCCCGGCCACGGGGGCGGCGGCGGGGAGGCGGAGGACGCGCTGTCGGGCTCGGAGCTCGGAGGCCCGGCCGGGGCGCCTCGGCCCGGGGGCCTCTCCTGGAAGGGCCGCGCCGCCAGCCCTGGCGCGGACAGGCGCCACCCGCATCTCAAAGCCAGGCAGCGGCACGGCCATGGCCACAGGAGGAGCTACTTTTACTTGCTCGCCGCGGATTCCTCGCCCAAGTACCAGCCGGGCCAGTCCTGCCGGAAGATCCGGAGGAAGGAGCCGAGGTCCAGGCACACAATGACACAACCACATTTGCTGAAACTGTTCTGTGCTGATTCTTGGTCTGTAGCTGTGCATTGGCCTATCTAACTTGCTGTACTTACACTATCGCTGTAACAGGTTGCAGACTGAAGGTGGGGATGGCAAGGGCAATGCTGCCGAGGGTCTGGAGGAGGACCAGATAAAATCCGATTGCACCGATGAGCAACATGATTTGGATGATGAGGTGGGCCAAGACGGGCGAGGTTCCTGTGGTGGTAGTGAGTATGAGAAGGGTGGGGAGATGGAGAGAGTCCTCGAGAATCAGGCTGCGCTGATTGGGCAGTATGAGGCACAAGAAAATGCTCAGAGGGAGTGGGAGAAGAAATTCAATGGGAGCAGAGATTCAACTTCGGTACGTGCACATTTACTTTCATTCGAGTATCAACCAACGAATTACAGTACTAGATACAGTGGTTATTGTGCTAGTACTTCTTCCCTTAAAAATAAGAGGTAAATATACCGCAAGTCATAGAACTTGCACACGATGGTCAGTTTGGTGCATAAACTTGTAAAATACGTGTTTCTGGTCATCTAACTTGTCCCTCCGTTCATATACGGTGCTTTCTGCCGTATTCAGCCGTATCATGTCAATACATGACGTGCCAACGTGGCAGGGGTCCATTGTCAGCGGTGGGTAACCCGTGTGCACTATTTTTTTTCTTCAGAAAGCACCCTTGCATTTTATTTATTTACGCAAAAAATCCTCAAATAAAATGAAAAATGATGAACGGACAGTGGGATTCAAACAGAACACCTGCTACGATCCTGTCAAGGACCTCGGTGCCCAAGACAGCAGGACCTCGACTACGTAGTTCGTAGTCTCGGTTGATAGGAGCGCTAGGGTTTTTGCCTAACTGCTCAATGGTGCAGGAGAAGAGATTAGGAGTAGAGGAGGAGGTAGGAGATAATGATTTATTGCCTGCGTCCAAGGGTGCAGATTACAGGATATATAAATGCCTTATGGGCTTCTAACAAACTAGGAAACTAACTACTCCTGGACTCCTAACAAACCAGGAAACTAACTACTCCTGGACTCTAGGAACCAACGTAGGATCAGGACTCCTTGTCCCGATCATGCCTCGCCAGCTGTGGCCGTCGGCTGCTGCCCCTGGGCGCGCGACCCGCGCCGCGCCTGTACGCAGCGCCCCACATGACATCTCTCCCTCCCCCCCTCGACGAGCAGCTCGTCCTCGAGCTGAAAAGCGGGGTAGCGCTCGACGAAACTGTCAAGATCCTCCCATGTAGCTGATGATGCTGCTTCACCCTTCCAGTGGACGAGCAGCTGGCGAACGCCGCGTGCTAGTCGTGCACGAGTCACGCGCTCCGGTTCTGGAACAGCCGCCCCGTTGTGGATCGGAGGCAATCCCGGTGGTGCAGTTGGAGGCGTGCCGAAGAACTTCTTGAGGAGGCCCACGTGGAACACGTCATGGAGGCGCGAGCGTGCCGGAAGCTCAAGGCGGTAGGCCACGTCGTTGACGACCTCTGAAATGCGGTACGGCCCATAGAAGCGTGGCTTGAGCTTGCCCCTGGTTGGCAGGTTGAGAGAGGACGCAGCGCGCTGGCGAAGACGAAGCCAGACCCAATCGCCCACGTCATGCCGAATGTCCCGATGGCGTCTGTCGTAGTAGGACTTGTAGACCGCTTGTGCCTGCTGTAGACGATAGCGGACGTCTGCGAGTAACTCGTCGCGCTCCGCCATGCTCCTGGCCACTGCGGCCACCCGTGTATCGCCCGGCTCGTAAGAGCGAATAGTGGGAGGGTCACGGCCATACACAAGCTTGAACGGAGTTTCTTGGGTTGATGTCTGGTAGGCGGTGTTGTATATGTACTCGGCCCAGGGAAGCCATCGGAGCCACTGCCTGGGACGATCCCCGGTGAGACAACGGAGGTACATCACAATGATCTTGTTAGCAGCCTCCATTTGGCCATCCGACTGTGGATGAAACGCAGTCGTCATGTGCAGCTTGGTCCCGGTGAGGCGCATGAGCTCCCGCCAAAAAGCCGAGGTGAAGACGGGGTCGCGGTCAGAGACCATGGACTGCGGGACGCCATGGAGACGCACAATCTCAGCGAAGAACACCTGCGCCACTGATTCCGCCGTGTACGGGTGGGCCAGCGCCACAAAGTGGCAGTACTTGCTGAAGCGATCCACCACGGTGAGGATAACAGACTTCCCGCCCACACGAGGGAGCGCTTCTACGAAATCGATGCCGACGTCAGTCCACACGGCCGTGGGCACCGGCAGTGGCAGCAGCAGACCGGCGGGGTGCAAGTGCTCGGACTTGTACCGCTGGCAAGTACCACAGGCGCGGACATACTCCTGCACCGTCTTGCGAAGGTTAGGTGCGTGGAAGTCGCGGCGGAGACGATGCAGCGTGCGCAGGACGCCTTCGTGTCCGTCATCGTGCACTGCGGTGAGAAGCTCCTGGAGTAGTGGAGACGTTGGCGGGATGTAGAGGCGGCCGTTAAAAGTGACGAGGCCGTCGGAGAGCGCCCACGGCAGCTGCCGAGCGCCTGCCGTGATATCCTCGCGCAATGCGACGAGTGCTGGGTCGGTGGACGAAGCGTGCCGTAGGCGGTCGATGAAGTCGAAGTGAGGACCAGATATAACCATGACCCCCGTCTCTTCCGTGTCGCGGCGGGAAAGGGCATCCGCCACCGTGTTTGTACTACCGGCCTTGTACTCCACAGTGAAATCGAACCCCAGTAGTTTGCCGACCCAGTGGTGCTGCGGAATGGTTGCCAAGCGCTGGTCAAGGAGGAATTTGAGACTGTAGTGGTCAGTTTTTACCACAAATTGGCGCCCCCAGAGGTACGGTCGCCAATGGCAAATAGCGAGCACCAGGCCAATGAGTTCCCGTTCATATGCCGCCAGAGAACGGTGACGAGGCGCGGCCGGCCGGCTGAAGAAAGCCACCGGGTGCTGATCCTGGAGAAGGACGGCCCCGAAACCGTATGTAGACGCGTCACACTCGGCGATGAACGGCCATGTGAAATCGGGCAATGCGAGCACGGGAGCCGTGGTGACCGCCGTCTTGAGGGCGGTAAAAGCTGCTGCCGCCTCCGGCGACCATGAGAAGCCGTCCTTGCGAAGCAGGGCCGTCAGGGGCGCGGCGACCACGCCAAACTCCTTGACAAACTTGCGGTAGTACCCTGCAAGACCGAGAAACCCCCGGACCGCGCGCGCCGAGCGAGGCTGTGGCCAGTCGGCCACGGCCTGCACTTTTTCCGGATCCATGGCCACTCCGGCCGCGGAGATGGTGTGACCCAGGTAGGAGATCGACTCGACGGCGAATGAGCATTTGGACCTCTTGACGAAGAGCCGGTGCTGGCGTAGTACGGTAAAGATGGTGCGCACATGGCGAAGATGATCGGCCCACGACTCGTTGAATATGAGGATGTCGTCGAAGAAGACGAGAACGAAACGGCGCAGGTACGGCCGCAGCAGATCATTCATGAGTGCCTGGAACGTCGCCGGCGCAATGCAGAGGCCGAACGGCATCACCAGGAACTCGTAGAGGCCGTCGTGGGTACGGAAGGCAGTCTTTGGGATGTCCTCCGCACGCATCCGCACCTGGTGGTAGCCGGAGCGTAAGTCGAGCTTGGTGAAGAAACGAGCGCGCCGGAGCTCGTCGAGGAGTTCGTCCACCACCGGAATTGGAAACGCATCCTTGATGGTGATGGCGTTCAGGGCGCGGTAGTCGATGCAGAAGCGCCAGGACCCGTCGGGCTTGCGGACCAGCAGTACCGGCGATGAGAATGCGGAACGACTTGCTCGGATGATGCCCTGGGCGAGCATGGCGGCGCACTGACGCTCCAGCTCGTCCTTGTGCGCGGCCGGGTAGCGATACGGACGGACGGCCACCGGGGCGGAGCCGGGCAGCAGGGTGATGCCGTGGTCGCGGCTGCGGAGTGGTGGTACGCCGGAGGGTTCGGCGAAGATGCCGTCAAACTCGGTGAGGATGGCGTCGAGGAAATCGCGGCCATTGCATGATTGCAGGGCTGGCCCGTCCGGTCCGGCAAGGCCGCGCCAGCAGACCCGATGGACCCTCCGCCAGAACGTCATGGAGAGGGCGTGGAAATCCCACAGGATCGTTCCAAGCGTCGCCAGCCATTGCGTGCCCAAGACGACGTCGTAGCCTGCGAGCGGCAAGGCGAGGAAATCCTCCGAGAACGCCTCCTGGTCGATGCGGAAGGAGACGGCGCGGTATGCGCCCTGGCACGGAACACGCTCGCCGTTGGCCACCGTGACACGCATCTTCTCGGTGGTGGGGGATGGCAGTGTAGCACGAGCGGCCGCCTCCTCGGCGATGAAGTTGTGGGTGGAGCCTGAGTCGATCAGGGCGAGGAGGGAGACACCCCCGAGGGTGACATGCATCTGCATGGTCTCGCTCGTGCGCACGCCGGAGATCGCGTGGAGCGAGATCCGAGGGTCGGCCGGCGAGGCATCAGCGGTGGCGGAGGCCGTGTCGTCGTCGTCCGGCGCCAGGTCGAGGAGGAAGATGCGCTGGCAGACGCGGTTGTGGCCCCTGCCAAACTTCTCATTACAATTGAAGCATAGGCCCAGGCGACGGCGTTCCTCCATCTCTGTCTGTGACAGGCGTTTGATTGGGCGCCCTTCCGGCAGACTAGGAGCAGGGGGTGCGGCTGGTAGAGCCGGTGCGGGGGGCGCGAGGCGTGGTACGGGCGCCGGCAGGATGCCCTTCTGCTGAAAACGCACCGGTGGCGCGGAGGTGAGCGCGCACTGGTCGCGCAGCTCCAACTTGCGGGCGAGGCTCATGGCGACGGCGAGGGACTGCGGGTTGTGGATTTCCACATCGAGGCTGAGGGGTGGCTGGAGTCCCGCGGTGAAGATCTGAACCTTCTGTGTCTCTGATAAGATGCCTGCCCGGGGGAGGAGCGCCTCAAACCGCTCCTGGAAGTCGACTACGGACGTTGTGCGCTTGCACGCCATTAGTTCGCCCAGCGGGTTAGCGCGGAGAGGTGGCCCGAAGCGGAGGTTGAGCAGCTCGGAGAAGCGGCGCCACGGCGGAGTGCCCTCGTCACGCTGGACCTGCATGTACCACAGCTGGGCAGGACCCTCAAGGTTGTAGGACGCCATCCAGACTTTTTCCTCCTCGGCGATCCGTTGTTGATGGAAGGACTCGCATCTGTTGAGGAAAGCGAGCGGATCTGACTTGCCGTCGAACTTGGGGAAGTCCATCTTCTGAAACCGGGGCGGGTGATCATTGTGGTGTTGCCCATCGTGGGCGCCGGCAGCGCTCGACGAGGAGGTGGACTTGTCCTTCTGGAGCGCGGCGACGGACGTCTGCAGGGACGCCACCGTTGCAGTCAAGGCCTCGATCATCGTGGCCAGATCAGCGGTGGTTGGTTCTGCCATGCCGGAAGTGACCGAGGCGGCGGCGGATGGTGGCGATGGAGGTGTGCTTGGCGCGGACGCAGGGGTGGCGGCGGGCTGCGGATGGAGCGCGGACGAGGAAGAGGATCGCCTGGAACCTGATACCAAGTTGTCAAGGACCTCGGTGCCCAAGACAGCAGGACCTCGACTACGTAGTTCGTAGTCTCGGTTGATAGGAGCGCTAGGGTTTTTGCCTAACTGCTTGGTGCAGGAGAAGAGATTAGGAGTAGAGGAGGAGGTAGGAGATAATGATTTATTGCCTGCGTCCAAGGGTGCAGATTACAGGATATATAAAGGCCTCATGGGCTTCTAACAAACTAGGAAACTAACTACTCCTGGACTCCTAACAAACTAGGAAACTAACTACTCCTGGACTCTAGGAACCAACGTAGGATCAGGACTCCTTGTCCCGATCATGCCTCGCCAGCTGTGGCCGTCGGCTGCTGCCCCTGGGCGCGCGACCCGCGCCTGTACGCAGCGCCCCACATGACAGATCCGCCACGCTTCAATAACCAATTGACTTACATATTGTTCACACTCTTGGAGCACAATTAGCTTTATATAAGAAATATTGTACGGCTTTAAAAAAAGACAGTACAAGTTAAAATAGAAACCAAAACGAGAAAAAGGGAAGGCACCGGTTCAAACCTATGACCACATTTTTTTAGAAGAACCTATGAACGCGTAAGCTCGCCGCGTGTGGGAGCACTAACCATCCGGCCACAATGAGTTAAAAAAAACATCAGCCACAATGACATTTAAATAGATAAACACAATTTATCTTATGTATTCTTCTTTCTTTTTTCTATTTACAATAAAATATAGTTCATAATGAATATACGTCAATTTCTTTCGGACAATCAACAGAACTCATTATAAATTCGAAAATCTAGATAAAAAATTATATGTAAAAAATAATGTACATAAATTTTTCGGAGAAATCAACTATTTTTTGTTTGAATTCAAATAATTTAAAATTTTAAAATATGGAAAAGTTAATATAGTGCACAACGAATATACACATTTTCTGGGGTCAAATTAGAAAAACTTTGTTTCAAATCGAATAATATGAAATTTGAAAATCTAGAGAAAAGGAATGTGGCTCAGAATGAATGTAAGTATTGTTTTCGGACAAATCATCTAATTTTTGTTTGAATTTGAATAAGCTATATAAAAGAAATACAGTTCATAATCAATGTACGCAAATTTCTTTCGAACAAATCACTGGATATTTTGTCTGAATTCGAATAAATTTAAATTGGAAAATCTTGATAAAAGAAAATACAGGTCCGAATGAATTTACGTAATTTTTTCCCGGAAAAATCAAATAAATTTTTTCTTTAAATTCGAATTTTAAGTTAAAAATCTAGATAAAAGAAACTGTTGTGCAGAAGGAATGTATGTAATTTTCTTTCGAACAAATCAGTGGAAATTTTGTTTGAATCTGAATCATTTTAAATTGGAAAATCTAGAGAAAAGAAAATATATTCAGAATGTGTACTTTTATCCAAGAGGTGATATACCTTAGTAGTCCAAATGAAACAGCAAGCATGATCAGTTGTGGTGGTTAGGTCGTTAGCGCCATTACAACAGTTTGCAGTTTCGAACTCGCTCTGTCCCATTTTTTCCAGCCAAATGTTTTTACAGCGAATACTGACGGCTGGGACCCAGCGGACAACTATTGTTGGAGTGCTTTTGTACAAAGTAAAAAAAACAAGGGTGTTTTTGTAGAAAAAACATCACGTGCACTAGGCACTGACAATGGGCCCTTGCTACAATGGCGTTGCCACGTAGGCAGCAAATACATCCACGTACGGGAAATGTGACCGTATTTGCACACCCGCACAAGTTTAATGACTAGAAATACGTATTTTGCAAATTCGTGCACCAAACTGACCGTCGCGCGTAAGTTGTAAGACTTCTAATGTATTTACCTCTAAAAATAAATATGCACATTGAACCATGTTGAAAGATTAACATTGCATTTTGATGCATACGGAGATATGATCCGTCTTAAGAACCTGAGATGGCTTTGGTGGTGTTGGTTGATCTAAGCAGTCAATGGACCTGATAGTCATCAAATTGCTTGTTGAAATAGTAGACTGCCGTGTTCCTCTTTAGTCAAACTTGCATATTGATCTGTTTCGGAATGATTTTTATTCTCCTAACATGAAGTACTTGTTGTCAATGTAAACCAAACAATTTTCTTTTACTTTATTTGCATAATAGTGAGCTTTGCAGTTGCTGGATATAGAACTTAAAAATACTAGGATTTTTGTTGTTTGACTTGTACTTCTGCATTTCAACTCCCAGGATGATGTTGACCGAGATAATAAGTTAAATCAGAATGTAAAAGCTTGGGGACAGAGGGGCAGAGCTGCTCAGATTATGAATAGAGAACTAGTTGGTGAAGAGGCACGATCAAGAGATAAAAGAGATCTCTCTGGAATCAACAGTCCATCGGAGTGTTTATTGAACGAATCGGCCTTTGGCTTGTCCACAAATGCTCCAAATGTAAGCACTATTGGGAAGTGTGAAGGACCTGATAATGATTTCGAGCGGGCTACTGCAGTAGTTGCTTCAGTTGATGATGAATTGCGTGCTAGGAAGGATGAGATAGTACATAAAAGTTATACTGAAATTATTGAAGGGAGTGTGAATAATCTTGGAAGACCAGCTTCTTCACCACAAAAAGGCTATCATAGCAGCCCAAATGCAGTACATAATAAAGGTCAAGGAGACGGGAATTCAGACAGTGGTTCCAGCTACCATGGCAACGCTCGCTCTTATGAGCACTATGTAACCACACCATCACTTGGAAGTCCTTTAAGTGATACCCCTAAAAGCAAAGTGTCTGAATGGAGCTCGTCATGCTTTCATAACCATACCGATAACCAGATTGACATGCAGCCACCCCCAAGTGATGACGTGGGAGGTGTTCTAGAGGCCCTTCAACGTGCCAAGATGTCCCTCAGGGAAAAACTGGGCAGGGCAAGTCCACCCAGGCAAGACATGTTGGCACTTCCAGCACCAGAGGATCACTACACAGATGATGATTTGCAAGTCAACGACACAGAACTTCCACTTTGCATGTCACAACGGCTTAGCCAGGAAATATTGGCACTGCCAGCATCAGAAGACTACCTTAGCAGGATCAGTTTAGCAGGTGATGATGCAAAGGTACCAGTTGGCCCTGCTGGCTTGTTCCGGTTGCCGACAGACTCGTTTCCCCAAAACGAGGCGTATTCCGCTGATGGCTATGCCTCAAGGTTCAGTTTGACATCAAGTCGGCAGGCCGTCTTTTCAAGAAACCCTGCTAGTCATATCATGTTAACTTCATCCCGCCCCCAGTATGGTTCTGGTTTCTCACCGAATCCGTATTACGATCTTCATAATTCAATGTAGTCAATGCCTACAACAGGGGATGCTTCTTTCATGCCAGAAATTCTAAGGTCTAGCGATGAATCAAAAAGGGGAATGTCTTCTGGTGATGCAGGCATGCTTTCCCAGTATGGTAGTGCTTATGATTAGTAGCTGGAGTGTACTCCCTCTACCACAATACTTGTTGTTGGAGGAACTTGTACTAGTTTTCCCCAACTACAAGTATTTCGGTACAAAGGGAGTAGTAGGTATTTCGGTTCTTCGTATGGTTTGATAATGATGTTGTGTCATGTATTACTATCCAAGAATAAATTTTGGTTGTAAGTAGTGTAGGCTTCTCTCTTATGCCCTCATGAGGCATTACAAATTGTTCCTGATAATGATGTGGGTCACGTTTTATTACTAATCCGACCGCTCTCATGTCTCCGTTGTCCATAGCCCTCGCTGCTTCGCAACACAAATCCATCATGTCAATCATTGCTTTTCCCTCACATTCTTGGGTTTTTGTTTCGTTTATCCTATAGATTACAAGACAAATTTGATCATATATTTTGCAGGCGCACATGTTTTAGCATGATACACATCTTGATTCTCTTAGAATTATTCACAATAGGCTAAAGTGCTAAACCCTGAACTCAAGCAACCACACTTGTATGTACCTTTGCCTTTTCCACAGAATAGATTATACGGCGAGAGAGCTGTTTTATGATAATAGCGATTATCATTGCTCACTTGCTTTCCTAGCAAACTTGATTTGCCCGTGTAGCAACTCGTTGCAATGTTAGGCATGTTTGGTGCCACCAGCACTGCGTGATGGTTGTCATTATGGTTTTCGCCTACTGCAAAGATTGGCAGATCTGTTAACTATATGCTGCCAAATAAATCATAAGTAATAATATTTAAATGCATTAAAATAACTAAAACAGTAGCTAAGACCATTAATTAAATGCCTTTTTGTATTTTATAAAATACTAAACTATATTATTTTGGGGTAAAAGTTTTGTGGCAGTGGGTGGTGTTGTAACACTAATTTAGGAATTTGCCTTTTGATTTATAGAATAGTAAAAGAAAATAAACAAAAGAAAACAAAACAATTTTTTTAAAAGAAACCAACCCCCCTACTGGGCCAACTAGGCCCAGCTGGCCACAGCCAGCCCGGGCAGGCCGGCCTAGCCTGCCCCTGCGCCTCCCCCCACCTTCCTGTTCACAGGGGTGGGCGTGGAGGCCATCGGCCATGGCCACCAGCCACACGCCGGCCATCCACGGCGCCATCCCCGACTACTTAACCGCCGATGACCCCCTACCCCTGAACCCCAGTAGCTCCTTCCCTCGCCTCCCCCCTCGCGCCCCCATCTCGCCCGAGTGCTCGACACCGCTGCCCCAACCCCGTAGCTGTCGCTCGTCCTCCCCGTTGCCTCGTCGTCCCTGGCCCCCTCCTCGACTTGGCTCCTACGAGCCTCGCCGACCCCTCGCCTGGTCAACACGGTGAGCCCCCCCCCCCCCCCACGGCACAAGTAAAGAAATCTTGAATAACCCCTTTTTCAATAATACTGCCGCTACCTATGCGAAGTTTTTTGTATGAAAGATAGTTTTTTCTTCGCGAGGATCATTATTAGAAAAATCATCAAAGTTCCCCTCAAAATCTTCACTACCCTTTTCAACGGTAACCTCCCCAGATTCAGACATGGTAGCAACAAACCAATCTAGCAAACGAGCAAAACCGAAAGCAAATGAAGAAGACGAACAGAAGAAAGGCGAAGAAAAGGCAAATCTTTTTTGTATTTTTCTGAAGACGTTTTAGAAGTGGAGGAGAGGAAAACGAGAGGCGAATGGCGAATAATGTAATGCAAGATATGGAAGTTTATGATGGGTACTTTGTATGTCTTAATGATACGTCTCCAACATATCTATACTTTATGATTGTTCCATGTATATATATATATATATATATATATATATATATGATGGGTCTATTATGATAACACCCCCTTAAGACTTATTCTGCACATCAGTTTCTTATTCTGATAACACCCCCACGTCACCGCCCCACCCCACCCACTCTTCCTCTCCTCCCACTCCCTCACTTCTCTCCACTTTCCCCCCTCCCCCGCGCAGAACCACCTCCATCCTCCCCGTCGCCCGCTTCCTCCTACCCAGCCGCGCGCCACCGCGCCTACCACCTTCCTCCTCCACCTACCTCCCACGGCCGGCGCGCCGCCCAACCACCCCGCCCCACCCGCTCATCCTGCCGGTGGCCTTCCTCCCATCGCCGGCGAGCCACCCCTCCGACCGCTCCCCAGCATGAACCGCCGCCGGATCCAGGCCTCGACGGGCCCCCGCGACGTCCCGGCGCCGGATCCAGGCCTCGACGGGCCCCCGCGACGCCCCGCTGCCGGAGCCAGGCCACGACGGCCCCCCGCGTCGCTGCCCAGCCTGCTTCCCTCGCGCCGCCGCCCAACCTCCTCCCCCCGAGACGCCGCCCAACCTCCGCGACTCACCCTTCCCTCCCCGGCCTCCTTCTACCTCCGCCGTCGCGCCGGCCGGCCTAGCCCCGCCGTCATCCTCGAGAAGTGCGCCGCGTGCCCTGGAGCAGTGCACCGCGAGCCTCTCTAGCAGCTCATCCATGGGCGCCGGCAGTTTTTTTTGGCCTGCAGTTCGGTGCCCCCCGCGTGCAGTCCGGTGGTGCTACGCATGTAGTGCTCAGGTGAGTCGCACTACAGCTCGGTTGGGTGGGCGCCACTGTCCTCCGACGGGCATGTGTGCAGTGCACTCCGGCGGCGGGGGGTAGCCATCTCCTCTCACGCTTCCAGCAGCATCGGGAGGAGGATGGTGGAGAAATATTCTCCCAGGTGCAATTTGTCTGATGTTCTTGCATTTGTGTGCAATTTCGGTGATGGCATTCATGCCCAGGTCCAATTTTTCATTGTTGTTATCCACTGACGGCGAGCAGTGCAGCTTGCTATCGTTGCAGGTTAGTTGGGCGTCAATGCAGTACGCAAGCACTTGAGAGGACGATTGGCACGAACTTCAGTTTCAGCCGTGCGACGCTGCAGTATGGATGCACACGGCAGGAGGTTCGTTGCTGCAGTTTGCTTGGTGTTGGCAGGAGGTTCTCCAGCTGGCCCATGTAGTTTACCTGGTGCAGTTCGGCCAGTTGATGGTTGCGGTTAAAAGGAAAATTGTGTGGAGTACACTTTCTTTGGGATGAAAAAATAAGTGCAAATGTGGTTCACTAATTATTTTCTCAGGGTTCAGTTAACTATATTTTGTGTGATGAGAGCCGCTCCAACGTTTGATTTAGTAAACTGAACCCTGAGAAAAGTTATATGGACTCGTTTGAAAATTGTTTACCAAAGAAGTTCATTTAGAATTGTATTGCGGCTCATTTCTCTCGACCATGCGGTTCGCTTCTCCGCACGTGTACAACTTGCCAATGTGGAAATACAAAAACTCCAAACAGAAAAAATAAAGCAGGAAATGAAGTGCAAAGATATGTTAAATGAAAAATGGTAGAGAAACGACAAAAAAAGTAATGCCGTTCACTTGACCATTTGATGCAGTGCAAAAATGTGTTAAATGAAAAATGGTAGAGAAACGACAAAAAAAGTAATGTCATTCACTTGACCATTTGATGCAGTGCGGTTTTCTAACTGAAGCAGTACGGTCGGGTGTGTGATGTTGTTCATTCCATAAGTGCAAAAAAATGTTACGGAAGTAACAAAAGTAATGCGGTTCACTTCTTGATAGTGTTGTGGTTAATTTACACCTGATGTGAAGTGCACTCTACTTTCTCGTCCTTGAAAAAAATTACGTTTGAATAAAAGAAACCATGCAGTTCTCTTACCCGTCCAATGCAGTGCGGCTTTTCGTCCGATGTAGTGCGGTTTTCAGTCGGATGAAGTACCCACGTCGATTTAGGTGTCGCGAAAAACAAAGTGTCCGTATTTCGGTAAATTTGAAATTCCTCTTAAACCGTAAAGAATTACAGAGAGTGTTCTACATGAAAAAGTTGCGTCTGGTCGATATCTTTCCAACAGCGTATGATTTGAATTATTCTGACCAGCCGTTCGTAAAAATTTCGCGGAAAAACAACCGCTGCCTCTCGAAGTCAGCCGCACGATTTTCAAAATTAACTAAAATCCATAAGGAATCTCAAAACCATTTCAACATATGAAAGTTGCGCCTTGTCCGTAGCTTTCCAACGGCGTATCATATGTTTCGTTTCGACAAACGGTTAGAAAACTGGAGCAAAAACAGTACCGAAAATTTCAAAAAATTTGAAAAACAGAGCTCCGCGATTTAGTTTCATGAAACTGCTCTTAAACCGTAATGAATTAGAGAAAGATTTATATATGAAAAAGATGCGCCTCGACGATATCTATCCAACGGCGTATCATTTGCTTCATTCCAACAAGCGGTTTAGAAAAAAACACGAAAAAACGCTCGCTACCACTCGTCATCCGCCGCGCTATTTTCAAAACTGCTCTTAAACCGTGTGGAATCTCGAAAAGTGTTCAACATGTCGAAGTTGCGCCTAATCCATAGCTTTTCAATGGTATATTACACGCCTCATTCCGATAAACGGTTAAAAATTAGAGCGAAAACAGTACCGAAAAAATAACGCGTGCAGTTTTTTCCGACGAGAAGTTCACTAGTCTCTATTGCAGTGCTCGTCGTCAAAATGATGCAGTGCGCTTATGTTGAGCGTGCAGTGCCGAAGAGGTGTGCAAAATAGTTATTCTGCTAATATTAGCAGAATAGACCGTCTGTATATATATATATATATATATATATTCTGTTTTGGATGTTTAATGGGCTTTATTATACACTTTGATATTATTTTTGGGACTAACCTATTAATCCAAGGCCCAGTGCAAATTGGTGTTTTTTGCCTATTTCAGTGTTTCGCAGAAAAGGAATATCAAACGGAATGAAACCTTCGGGAGAGTTAATTTAGGAACAAACATGATCTAGAGGACTTGGAGTGGATGCCAAGAAACAATCAAGGAGGCCACGAGGCAGGGAGGCGTGCCTGCCCCCTTGGGCGCCCCCACCCTCGTGGGCCCCTCGTGGCTCCACCGACCTACTTCCTCCTCCTATATATACCTAAGTACCCCGAAACCATCCAGAGCACCACGAAACCCTATTTCCACCGCCGCAACCTTCTGTACCCGTGAGATCCCATCTTGGGGCCTTTTCCGGCGCTCCGCCGGAGGGGCCATCGATCACGAAGGGCTTCTACATCAACACCATAGCCTCTCCGATGATGTGTGAGTAGTTTACCTCAGACCTCCAGGTCCATAGTTATTAGCTAGATGACTTCTTCTCTCTCTTTGGATCTCAATACAAAGTTCTCCTCGATCTTCTTGGAGATCAATTCGATGTAACTCTTTTTGCGGTGTGTTTGTCGAGATCCGATGAATTGTGGGTTTATGATCAAGATTATCTATGAACAATATTTGAATATTCTCTGAATTCTTTTATGTATGATTGGTTATCTTTACAAGTCTCTTTGAATTATCAGTTTGGTTTGGCCTATTAGATTGATCTTTCTTGCAATGGGAGAAGTGTTTAGCTTTGGGTTCAATCTTGCGGTGTCCTTTCCCAGTGACAGCAGGGGCAGCAAGGCACGTATTGTATTGTTGCCATCGAGGATAACAAGATGTTTTTTTATCATATTGCATGCATTTATCCCTCTACATCATGTCATCTTACTTAAGGCGTTACTCTGTTTCCATGAACTTAATACTCTAGATGCATGCTGGATAGCGGTCGATGTGTGGAGTAATAGTAGTAGATGCAGGCAGGAGTCGGTCTACTTGTCACGGACGTGATGCCTATATACATGATCATGCCTAGATATTCTCATAATTATGCACTTTTCTATCAATTGCTCGACAGTAATTCGTTCACCCACCGTAATACTTATGCTATCTTGAGAGAAGCCACTAGTGAAACCTATGGCCCCCGGGTCTATTTTCCATCATATAAGTTTCCACCACGAAAACCTAATTCCACCACCGCAACCTTCTGTACCCGAGAGATCCCATCTCGGGGCCTTTTCTGGAGCTCCGCCGAAGGGGGCATTGATCACGGAGGGCCTCTACATAAACTCCATGGCCTCTCCGGTGATGTGTGAGTAGTTTACTTCAGACCTACGGGTCCATAGTTATTAGCTAGATGGCTTCTTCTCTCTCTTTGGATCTCAATACAAAGTTCTAGTCGATGTAATCTTTTTTTTGCGGTGTCTTTGTTGAGACCGATGAATTGTGGGTTTGTGATCAAGTTTATCTATGAACAATATTTGAATCTTCTCTGAATTCTTTTATGTATGACTGGTTATCTTTGCAAGTCTCTTCGAATTATCAGTTTGGTTTGGCTTACTAGATTGATCTTTCTTGCAATGGGAGAAGTGCTTAGCTTTGGGTTCAATCTTGCGGTGTCCTTTCCCAGTGACAGCAGGGGCAGAAAGGCACATATTGTATTGTTGCCATCGAGGATAACAAGATGGGGTTTATATCATATTGCATGAGTTTATTCCTCTACATCATGTCATCTTGCTTAAAGCGTTACTCTGTTCTTATGAACTTAATACTCTAGATGCATGCTGGATAGCGGTCGATGTGTGGAGTAATAGTAGTAGATGCAGGCAGGAGTCGGTCTACTTGTCACGGACTTGATGCCTATATACATGATCATACCTAGACATTCTCATAACTATGCTCAATTCTATCAATTGCTCAACAGTAATTTGTTCACCCACCGTAATACTTAAGCTCTCGAGAGAAGCCACTAGTGAAACCTATGGCCCCCGGGTCTATTTTCCATCATATAAATCTTCCAATACTTAGTTGTTTTCATTGCCTTTTATTTTAGTTTGCATATTTATTTCTCTTTATCATAAAAATACTAAAAATATTATCTTATCATATCTATCAGATCTCACTCTCGTAAGTGACCATTGAGGGATTG
Organism: Triticum urartu; assembly: GCF_003073215.2. Taxonomy (NCBI): domain Eukaryota; kingdom Viridiplantae; phylum Streptophyta; class Magnoliopsida; order Poales; family Poaceae; genus Triticum; species Triticum urartu. The sequence continues at coordinate 473,795,945 of NC_053022.1, forward strand.
ACAACCCCTTTATCGCGTTGGTTGCGAGGTTCTTATTTGTTTGTGTAGGTGCGAGGGACTCGTGCGTGATCTCCTACTGGATTGGTACCTTGGTTCTCAAAAACCGGGGGAAATACTTACGCTACTTTACTACATCACCCTTTCCTCTTCAAGGGAAAACCAACGCAGTGCTCAAGAGGTAGCACGTCTCACTGATACGTCTCCAACGTATCTATAATTTTTGATTGCTCCATGCTATATTATCTACTGTTTTGGACATTATTGGGCTTTATTATCCAATTTTATATTACTTTTGGGACTAACCTATTAACTGGAGGCCCATCCCAGAATTGCTGTTTTTTTTGCCTATTTTAGGGTTTCGAAGAAAAGGAATATCAAACGGAGTCCAAACGGAATGAAACCTTCGGGAACGTGATTTTTGGAATGAACAAGATCCAGGAGACTTGGACCCTACGTCAAGAAACAAAGGAGGATGCCACGAGGTAGGGGGGCGCGCCTACCCCCCAGGCGCGCCCTCCACCCTCGTGGGCCCCCTGTTGCTCCACCGATGTACTTCTTCCTCCTATATATACCTACGTACCCCCAAACGATCAGATATGGAACCAAAACCCTAATTCCACTGTCGCAACTTTCTGTATCCACGAGATCCCATCTTGGGGCCTGTTCCGGAGCTCCGCCGGAGGGGGCATCCATCACGAAGGGCTTCTACATCAACACCATAGCCTCTCCGATGAAGTGTGAGTAGTTTACCTCAGACCTTCGGGTCCATAGTTATTAGCTAGATGGCTTCTTCTCTCTTTTTGGATCTCAATACAAAGTTCTCCCCCTATTCGATGTAATCTTCTTTTTGCGGTGTGTTTGTTGAGACCGATGAACTGTGGGTTTATGATCAAGATTATCTATGAACAATATTTGAATCTTCTCTGAATTCTTTTATGTATGATTGGTTATGTTTGCAAGTCTCTTCGAATTATCAGTTTGGTTTGGCCTACTAGATTGATCTTTCTTGCAATGGGAGAAGTGCTTAGCTTTGGGTTCAATCTTGCGGTGTCCTTTCCCAGTGACAGTAGGGGCAGCAAGGCACGTATTGTATTGTTGCCATCGAGGATAACAAGATGTTTTTTTATCATATTGCATGCATTTATCCCTCTACATCATGTCATCTTACTTAAGGCGTTACTCTGTTTCCATGAACTTAATACTCTAGATGCATGCTGGATAGCGGTCGATGAGTGGAGTAATAGTAGTAGATGCAAGCAGGAGTCGGTCTACTTGTCTCGGACGTGATGCCTATGTACATGATCATACCTAGATACTCTCATAACTATGCTCAATTCTATCAATTGCTCAATAGTAATTCGTTCACCCACCGTAAAATACTTATGCTCTTGAGAGAAGCCACTAGTGAAACCTATGGCCCCCGGGTCTATCTTCATCATATTAATCTTCCAATACTTATTTATTTACTTTTCTTTTTTACTTTGATTTTATTTTACTTTGCATCTTTATCACAAAAATACCAAAAATATTATCTTATCATATCTACCAGATCTCACTCTTGTAAGTGACCGCGAAGGGATTGACAACCCTTATCGCGTTGGTTGCGAGGAGCTATTTGTTTTGTGCAGGTACGAGGGACTCGCGCGTAGCCTCCTACTGGATTGATACCTTGGTTCTCAAAAACTAAGGGAAATACTTACGCTACTTTGCTGCATCATCCTTTCCTCTTCAAGGAAATCCAACGCAGTGCTCTAGAGGTAGCAAGAAGATTTCTGGCGCCGTTGCCAGGGAGTCTACGCAAAAGTCAACATACCAAGTACCCATCACATACCCTTATCTCTCGCATTACATTATTTGCCATTTGCCTCTTGTTTTCCTCTCCCCCACTTCACCCTTGCCGTTTTATTTGCCCTCTCTTTTTCTCGCTCGCCTTTCTTCCGCCATGTCTGAATCAAAAAGGGTTGGGGGTTCTGTCCCGAGTTTTAGTACTTTGGACAACCCTTCTATTCTCGCTAAGCTCATAAATAAGGATACTATGGAAAAACCTACCGGAGTTATCAATGAGAATCTTAATAATTTTGATGAAGATGATTCCGGAATTTTTCGTTATTTACTTGATGAATCTTTGAAAGATGCTTGGTATAGACTATTAAGGATCAGGGCTAGCTATGTGCCTCAATACCAAATTGAAATTTACTTAAAAGGCTTTTATATTGCCCTTCCTTCTTCTTTTAAGCATGTCTTAGATTCTATTTTTGAAGAACGCTTTCTTGAAGGGGATGCCGTAGACACTTATGAGAAAATGAAAACCATATTTTTGCACCCCATGAATGAGAAAGTTGAATCTACATCCCTTTTGCTCTCTTACCAATATGAATCTATAAAAGAGATGAAGGCTAGCTTAGATACAAATTTCCGTAACATACTTAATCTTTCTTCTACTATTAGTAGCCATGTGCTTTATCAAAATAGAAATATTAATTCCATAGATAGCAAGTTTGCTCTTTTCTTCCCTAAGACCAAAGATGGCAATACCTAGATCTATCCTTGCTTTCTATGCCTAGCTAGGGGCGTTAAACGATAGCGCTTGTTAGGAGGCAACCCAATTTTATTTTTATTCCTTGATTTTTGCTCCTGTTTAGTAATAAATAATTTATCTATCCTCTGTTTTGTTTGTGTTTTTTGTGTTTAATTAGTGTTTGTGCCAAGTAGAACCGTTGGGAAGACTTGGGGAAAGTCTTGTTAATCTTGCTGTAAAAAACAGAAACTTTAGCGCTCACGAGAACTGCTGCCATTTTTATTTGGAAAGTGATATTTAGTTAATTATTTTTGAATATGTTTAATAGATATATTTCTCACGTCCAGAAATTTATTTTAGAATTTTTGGGGTTCCAGATCTTGCGCTAGCTACAGATTACTACAGACTGTTCTGTTTTTGACAGATTCTGTTTTTCGTGTGTTGTTTGCTTATTTGATGAATCTATGGCTAGTAAAATAGTTTATAAACCATAGAGAAGTTGGAATACAGTAGGTTTAAAACCAATATAAATAAAGAATGAGTTCATTACAGTACCTTGAAGTGGTCTTTTGTTTTCGTTCGCTAACGGAGCTCACGAGATTTTCTATTTTGAGTTTTGTGTTGTGAAGTTTTCAAGTTTTGGATAAAGATGTGATGGATTATGGAACAAGGAGTGGCAAGAGACTAAGCTTGGGTATGCCCATGGAACCCCCAAGATAATCTAAGGACACCTAAAAGCCAAAGCTTTGGGATGCCCCGGAAGGCATCCCCTCTTTCGTCTACTTATATCGGTAACTTTACTTGGAGCTATATTTTTATTCACCACATGATATGTGTTTTGCTTGGAGCGTCTTTTATGATTTGAGTCTTGCTTTTTAGTTTACCACAATCATCCTTGCTGTACACACCCTTTGAGAGAGCCATACATGATTTGGAATTTGTTAGAATACTCTATGTGCTTCGCTTATATCTTTTGAGTTATATAGTTTTGCTCTAGTACTTCACTTATATTTTTAGAGCACGGTGGTGGATTTGTTTTATAGAAACTATTGATCTCTCATGCTTCACTTAGATTATTTTGAGAGTCTTAAATAGCATGGTAATTTTCTTAAAATCATAATATGCTTGGTATGCAAGAATAGTAAAAACTTTCTTATGAGTGTGTTGAATACTATGAGAAGTTTGATGCTTGATAATTGTTTTGAGATATGAAGATGGTGATATTAAAGTTGTGCTAGTTGAGTAGTTGTGAATTTGAGAAATACTTGTGTTAAAGTTTGTGATTCCCGTAGCATGCACGTATGGTGAACCGTTATGTGATGAAGTCGGAGCATGATTTATTTTTTGATTGTCTTCCTTATGAATGGCGGTCGGGGACGAGCGATGGTCGAGCATGCGCGTAATACTTTGCTTTGATGACTTGTAGATTTTTGCAATAAGTATATGAGTTCTTTATGACTAATTTTGAGTCCATGGATTATATGCACTTTTCCTCCTTCCACCATTGCTAGCCTCTCTAATACCGCGCACCTTTCGCCGGTATCATACACCCACCATATACCTTCCTTAAAACCGCCACCATACCTACCTATTATGGCATTTCCATAGCCATTCCGAGATATATTGCCATGCAACTTTCCACCGTTCCGTTTACTATGACACACTCCATCATTGTCATATTTCTTAGCATGACCATGTAGTTGACATCGTATTTGTGGCAAATCCACCATTCATAATTCTTTCATACATGTCACTTATGAGTCATTGCACATCCCGGTACATCGCCGAAGGCATTCATATAGAGTCATATCTTGTTCTAAGTATTGGGTTGTAAGTAAATAAAAGTGTGATGATCATCATTATTAGAGCATTGTCCCAGTGAGGAAAGGATGATGGAGACTATGATTCCCCCATAAGTCGGGATGAGACTCCGGACAAAAATAAATAAATAAAAGAGGCCAAAGAAGCCCAAACAAAAAATGAGAGAAAAAGAGAGAAGGGGCAATGCTACTATTCTTTTTACCACACTTGTGCTTCAAAGTAGCACCATGATCTTCATGATAGAGAGTCTCCTATGTTGTCACTTCCATATACTAGTGGGAGTTTTACATTATAGAACTTGGCTTGTATATTCCAATGATGGGATTCCTCAAAATGCCCTAGGTCTTCATGAGCAAGTGAGTTGGATGCACACCCACTAGTTTCTTTTGTTGAGCTTTCATACACTTATAGCTCTAGTGCATCCGTTACATGGCAATCCCTACTCACTCACATTGATATCTATTGATGGGCATCTCCATAGCCCATTGATACGCCTAGTTGATGTGAGACTATCTTCTCCCTTTTTGTCTTCTCCACAACCACCATTCTATTCCAGATATAGTGCTATATCCATGGCTCACGCTCATGTATTGCGTGAAGATTGAAAAAGTTTGAGAATGTCAAATGTATGAAACAATTGCTTGGCTTGTCATCGGGGTTGTGCATGATTTAAATACTTTGTGTGGTGAAGATAGAGCATAGCCAGACCATATGATTTTGTAGGGATAACTTTCTTTGGCCATGTTATTTTGAGAAGACATGATTGCTTTGTTAGTATCACTAGTAGAAACATGGTCATCTGTCCTGGTTGGTAAGGGCCTTTTGTCCCGGTTTTTGAACCGGGACTAAAGAGTCGTTACTAATGCCCTACCCCTTTAGTCCGGTTCTTACACGAACCGGGACAGATGGGCCTCCACGTGGCCGGTGCGCCGAGCCCAGACAGGAGGGCCTTTGGTCCCGGTTGGTGGCACCAACCGGGACCAATAGGCATCCACGCGTCAGCATTTCAGGGGGGGGGGTTTTTTTTTTTTTTGGAGGGGGGGGGGGGGTGGGGGGGTTTGGGGGGGTTAATTTAGGTGTTTCATATATTGTGTTAGCTAGCAAATTAATAGAGAGAACTGTCCTCTCTTATGTCCGTGCTTGGTCGACGCTATATATACATATAGAGAGGACTAGACACGCTAGCTAGTAAGCAAATGAAGGAATCAGAAGATCGTCATGAACATATGCATACAGAGAGAAGTTATATCGACCACCTCTCCTTCTCCGAGAGATTGGTCGAACAACAAGTTCTCGTATATCTATCCGACACTACCGGTTACATATATACAATAATTATCTCTTACAATATAATCTCCTAATTATATATGAAAACAGGGTCCACATAGTATTCTCCGTCTTTAGCGATCACGTGGTCAAGGAAGAATGCCGCCAATTCCTCTTGAATTGCTCGCATACGATCTGGTGGTAGGAGTTCATTCCGCATCCGAAAGATCTAATTTGAACAAGGGGGTCAATACAGATATATATGAATAAATGAAACTCAACACAAATGATGGTAATAAAATAAAATTGTGAATATTATTGCTTACGCACTTCATATTGTTCGTCAGAGTACCCCCATTCACAGGTCGTGTGGCGGATGGACTCGCAAACGTAGTATCCACAGAAATCATTCCCTTGTTCCTGCCACAACCACTTTACAAGAAATAGAGGTCAATCAAACTGATAAGTAAGCATGCCAAATGGTATTGATGAAACTAGCTCTTGAATCACTAGGAGATGCGCGGAACATGTTACTATAGTACTTACTTTCGGGTGTCTAAATTGCAGCTTCTTCGGCAGTCCCAGAGCTTTTTTGGTGAATTTTCTCCAAACCCTGCCAGACAAAGAAAACAATTACTTGATATCAGGAAATGAACAAAGTTGCTGATATGGTGGATAATGATCGATTTAACTTACTTCTCGAGCATTTGAGTCATGTCCGCATAGTCCTGGGGATCTTTTCGTCTCGAGTCTAAGACGGTTACTAGTCCCTGCTCAAGCTTAATCTCTAGGAGAATATAGTGGAACCTGCACACGCATGCATAACTCATCAATTACATTACCGTAACCTGGACTAATAAGGGAAACCGAATATGCACAAGACAGTAACACTCACTTGAAGTTGTAAGGAAAGAGTATTATATCTTTGTTTTCATTTATTACCAACGATCGTATCAAGTTGGCCTCGGTATCTTCGGCATGATATTTAACCTCAGTTGCATCTATGAGATTTGTGTTAATGAACCCAATATCACCGATTTGTCTTTTCTTCAATTTGGCGATCTTCAATCTGCATAATATAGTGAGGATAATTATAAATACATGCAATGAAAGAGCTGACCTATATAGAGAGACTTAATGACAGAAGTAGTACTACTTACATACAGTAGCAAGTGACCTTTGCTTTATCGAGGGCCTTTTTATTGAAAAACTGGAAGAACTCCTCTCTAACTCTCAGCGTCAAAGTATCCCTCCCCCCAAACTCTCTGCAGGTTTTCATGTACCAATCATGGAATCTTCGCATCATCGTTGTTAGAGATCTTTCATCTTTGACGAGAGGCTTCCCGTACTCGTATTTGTGTTCCTACACCTCCAAGAAATCATAATGTACATCGTTGGACAGGTAATCTCCAAGATTGCTATAACCGGGCACCATCCTCGATTGGTTCGCTTGTTCGCCGAGCTGGGCAATTTTTTTCCCAGCTCGTCCTTCTTTTATCCTTTGATCACTGACAGTACTTCCCGACCGTTCCGCTTCGACAAATGTCTTTGCAATAATGCGGTCATAGTTGCCTTTCGGTGGAGACTTTGGTGGTTTTGCCAGGGCAGCCAGAGTGCGCTTCGCTTTCACCGGATCTACCTTCTCCTCCGGAGGTGGATGTTTCTTTGCTTTCACCCCTTGAAAGAAGTTCGTCACTTCGGCTCGCGCGATCTTTGTGTTCTCCTCCGGGGTCCTCTCGTATGGTAACTTCTCTGGAGTCTTCAGAGAAGGACCGAATCTATATTGCCTCCCGCCTCTGGCTGTACTACTAGACGCCGGCAGAGCAGACGGAGCGGCTGCGGCTGTCTTCTTTCCTTGCTTACGAGGCGAAGGAGAAGGACTACGATGCGCCGGAGCAGCTGGAGCAGTGGCGGGTCTCTTCCGCCCTTGCTGACGAGGCGGAGAAGGAGGAGGCTGGCTGCTCGGTCGTGCCGACGCAGGCGGAGAAGGAGGCGGAGTGCCGCCACGCGCCGGAGAAGGAGGCTGAGTGCCCTGATCACTCGCCGGAGGAGAAGGCAGAGGAGAAGGCGGAGTGCCCTTACTCGCCGGAGGAGGAGGAGGAGGAGGCGGAGGCGGAGGCGTCCAGTTCAGAAGGTTGATGAGCTCCTTCCGCCATAGGCATGGAGTGTTCAGAGCAGAACCCAGCCGAGTCTCCCCTTCACCGGTAGGGTGGTCAAGCTGGAGGTCCTCAAATCCCTCCGTTATTTCATCCACCGTCACCCTAGCATATCCTTCTGGAATCGGACGACAGTGAAAAGTTGCGCCGGGTTCAGGAGGTCGAACAGAGCCGACAACCGCCTTGACTTTGAAGTTCCGCCATTGCGTCATAAGGTGGCAATGTTGAGACTCCGTGATGGCATCCACGGGGTAGCTAGCAGGAGCCATCAAGACATGCTCCAGCTGAAGCAGCTCGGTGGAAGCCACGCTGCTTCTCCGCTGAGATGGCGGGGTAGCTTCGGGGGTAGTTTCGGCAGGTCGCTTGCTGTGAGCTACTTCTCGTTCCTCTAGCGCTTGAACCCTTTCGTGCAGCATCTGAATTTGGGCCTGCTCCACTTTTTTCCTCCTCTCCTCGCATTTGTAACCGCCTGCATCCGGAAAACCAGCCTTCCACGGAACGAAGCCTGGCGTGCCTCGTGTCCGTCCAGGGTGCTCAGGATTCCCGAGGGCCATTGTGAGCTCGTCGTTCTCTTTGTCAGGAACGAACGTCCCTTGCTGTGCTGCATTGATATAGTGCTGAAGCCTCTTGACTGGTATTCTCATTTGCTCGTCCGTCCAAACGCACTTCCCTGATACAGGGTCCAAGGTTCCGCCAGCCCCGAAGAACCAAGTCCGGCAACAGTCTGGCCAGTTCATTGTATCTGGTTCGATCCCTTTATCAAGCAGATCATTCTCAGCCTTGACCCACTTAGGCCGGGCTTTGAGGTAACCACCTGACCCCATGCGATGGTGAAGCTTCTTCTTCACAGCATTTTTCTTGTTTGTCGCCGACATGTTCTTACTCTTTTTCGATGTCTTGTGGGCCACAAATGCGGGCCAGTGATCTCTGATCTTCTCATATTTGCCGATGAATTCTGGTGTCTCTTCTTTGTCGACAAACGTTTTCAGCTCATTCTTCCACCTCCTGAATAGGTCTTCCATCTTCTTAAGAGCATGAGACTTGATTAATTGCTCTTTAACTGGCTTCTCCGGATCCTCCTCTGGCGGTAGGGTGAAATTTGCCTTCAGCTCAGTCCAAAGATCATCTTTCTGCATATCATTAACATAAGACACCTCAGGGTCTTCGTTCTTAGGCTTATACCATTGGTGGATGCTGATCGGGATCTTGTCCCTAACAAGAACCCCGCACTGAGCAGCAAATGTTTCCTTTGTCCGGATGGGTTCAATCGGTTGGCCGTCGCGCACCATTGCTGTGATCTCAAACCTTTCATCCGAGCACAACTTTTTCTTCGGGCCTCGTCTCTTTATCGAAGTTGTGCTCGATCCAGAGGGCTAGAAAAAGAAGAAAGACGAGAGTTAATTAATATGTGTACATACCAAAATAATGAATGCATCAATTAGCTAGTCAGCACAGGCTTAACTAATATATTTACCTGGCCGGACTCTGTTCGGTCACCGGAGCCGTCACCACGGGCTCCTTCTTGCACCAGCATTGGGTCACCGGAGCCATCATAATCATGTCTTTCCTCCTCCATTATTCGATCACCGTAGCCTGCTTCTTCACCCTATTCTTCCAGACCATCAATGTCGTTAAGATACGACAAGACATTACCTCCGGCTAAGATTATGTCCCCCAACACCTCTTCTGCTTCCTCGTCTCGTCCGTGCTCCATTGTTTCTGCAAATATTACAACATGGCAATTATTACACAAACATGACAGCATGTGGATATATTAGTGGCAAACGCAGACCTAGCTTATTCCGGGTTTGGGGTGGCCTCGGCAATGCTTCAAGGGTAGGGGCGCGGCGGGAGGGGGTAGGAGACTGACATCGTTTTTTCTAGGGTTTGGGTGTCGTCGAGAGTTTTGGTCGAGCGAGAGGGCCGGGGGGTGCTCCCGTGGTATAAGTTATCACTGTCGAAGTTATCCGGGAGGGGGTTATATCGACAACGACGACATACATACATGGGAAAATAATGTTATCGGGGAGGGGGGTAGGTCGAACCCCCCCTCGTGTTGAAGTTATCGGGACACGGGGTATATCGACAATGACATATCTGATAAAAAAAAAGACGAAGAAGAAGAAAAAAGAGGAGAAGAAGAAAGGAATAGAGGAGAAGATTGAAGAAAAAAATAAGGAAAAAAAGAGGAGAAGAAGAAAGGAATAGAGGAGAAGATTGAAGAAAAAAAGGAAAAAAAGAGGAGAAAAAGAAAGGAATAGAGGAGAAGAAGAGAAAATAGAATATCTCCTCTATTCCTTTCTTCTCCTCCTCTTCTTTTTCTTCTTTTTTCTTCTTATTTATTTCTCCTCTTCTTCCTCTCCTCCTCCTCCTCCTCCTCCTCCTCCTCTTCTTCTTCTTCTTCTTCTTCTTCTTCTTCTTCTTCTTCTTCTTCTTCTTCTTCTTTCTTCCTCTTCTTATTTTCCTTTTTCCTCTCATTCTTTTTCTTCTTCTTCCTTCTTAATATCACTTAGAAACTTTTGCAACGATAGGGGGGTGGGTGGGTGCTCCCGTGGTCTAAAATCGGTCTATGCACGATAGAAAATTCTGACAAAATACATGAAGTAGTATTGCTTGTTTTTAAAAAAATGTTCAGATAGAAAATTTAGAAAAAAAGTAAAGGTTTTGCCTAATGCATTGTTCATATGAATATACAAACATTTGCATATTCTACAATAATTAATATCACCAAAAAAATCTATGAACAGAAAAAAAATCCGAACTTTTCTAAAAATCTATCTTTTGCATACATGAACATATATATACACAGAGAACATATACATACATATATACATTTTTATAAAAATGCAAAAAACAAAAAAAATATCTAAAAAAGGACATATAAACAGATATACACACATACATATACTCACACATATACATATAATCAGGAAAAAACATCATATATATGTGAAAAAAGGGGAGGAAGGGGGCGGTGCCGGCCGACCTAACCAAAGGAGAGGTGCGGCGTGGTCGGGGTAGGGGCAGAGGCACGACGCACGCCAGGGTAGAGGCGACGGCGGCGTGGTCGGGGAAGGGGCGCGCGGCGCGGTCGGGGCGGGCCGCCGGCGTGGACGGGGCAGCTGGGGCGACGACGACGTGGTCGGGGCAGGGGTGCGCGGCGCAGTCGGGGTGGGCCGTCGGCGTGGTCGGGGAAGCTGGGGCGACGACGACATGGTCGGGGCAGGGGCGCACGGCACGGTCGGGGCGGGCCGCCGACGGCGTGCTCGGGGCAGGGGCGGGTGCGCGTCGACGAGGCAGCAGAGGGCGTCGACGGCGTCGACGGGGCGAGCTCGGGCAGCCTGGTGGCGTCGTCGAGGCGGGGCAACTGCAGAGATGAATCTGAAAAACGCCAAGTCTTTTTTTATATACTGAGAGCATTGGTCCCGGTTGGTGGCACCAACCGATACCAATGCCCCCTTTAGTCCCGGTTGGTGCCACCAACCGGGACCAAAGGTCTCTTTTCAGCAGCCCAAAGGGCGGGAAACAGAGACCTTTGGTCCCGGTTGGTGGCACCAACTGGGACTAAAGGGGAGCATTGGTACCTGTTGGTGCCACCAACCGGGACCAAAGGCCTTGCGCTGCCCGCGGTCAAAAGTTTAGTCCCACCCCGTTAGTTGAGAGGGGTTCGGAGTGGTTTATAAGCCCCACTCTGGCTGCCCTCTCGAGCTCCTCTCCGTTAGTTGAGAGGGGTTCGGAGTGGTTTATAAGCCCCACTCTGGCTGCCCTCTCGAGCTCCTCTCAAATGCAGGCTTACGGTCCTAATCTCACACTATGCTGTCTGTGGGCCTACTGGGCCTTCTGCGGGCCTGAATCCTGGCCCAGGTTGGGTTTCTAGTCGTATTCAGGCTGTGACGGCCCAATAGGTGGCCGTTTTTTATTTTTATTTTCAGTTTTTTGGTTTTGTTTATTTGCATTATTTATTTTCTTTTGTTTTTTGCTTTATTTTTTAATTCCTTTTGCTTTTAGGTTAGAAAAATTATAAACTTTTTGTTAGTGCCATTAGTTTTCAAATTTGAATATTTAAAATTTGAATTCTTTGAAATTTGTGTGAATCACAAGTTTGTGATTAACTTTACTATAAAAATAGTTTTTTTTTCAGTTTTTTTGTTTTGTTTTTTGCATTATTTATTTTCTTTCGTTTTTTCTTTATTTTTTAATTCTTTTTTGCTTTTAGGTCAGAAAAATTATATACTTTCTGTTAGTGTCATTAGTTTTCAAATTTGAATAGTTAAAATTTGAATTCTTTGAAATTTGTGTGAATCACAAGTTTGTGATTAACTTTACTATAAAAATAGATTTTGGAGTGATTCTTTTTTCCTTTGTTAGTTTTCATGTAGTGACTGATTGTTTTGAGCTAAATGACCCTGAAATTGAAAAGCCCTACAAGTGAACTCTGAAAAGGTTGAAAGTTGGAATGGTATCATCATTTCACCCACATAGCATGTGCTAAAAACTTGAGAGGGTTACGACAAAAGCTGGATCCACTTCGTGCATAAAATGGACAATCTCTTTCGAAGTATCAGGGTTTTGGACGAAAACTCATCTGTTACAAAGGGATTTCATTTTCTTGAAATTATTTGAACTCCGGACTTTTTGTGTGTTCAAAATGAACCATTCAAAGCAGAGACTGATTTTGAATGGTGCATATTCAACACACAAAAAGTCTGTAAAGATCGCCAACCCCAACATAAAAAATGAGCATAGATGCGCCTATAGAGAGAATTCAACCTAAATTCATAATAAATTTCTATGAATTTCAAAGAAATTCACTCTGAATTTAGGTCAAATTCCCTGTATAAGGGCATCTATTTTCACTTTGAGAGGAACTCAACAAGGCAGAGAGGGACGGGCTTATAAACCGGTGTGAGCGCCCTTCGGTTGGCGAGGTGGGACTAAACTCTGACCGCAACGAGGACCAACCCTTTAGTACCGGTTTGTGGCACAAACCAGGACTAATGGTCATGGGCCAGGGGCGAGGCGCATTGGTCCCGGTTCGTGCGTGGAACCGGGACCAAAAGGTCCAGACGAACCGGGACCAATGGCCCACGTGGCTGCCCTCTTGAGTGTTCTTGGTGAGAACATAGTTGACAAGGAGCGAAACGGGATTAATGGTATTATGAGGGCCGAACCATAAGACATTAAAGCATTTCAAATGAACTCTGAAAAAGTTGAAAGTTGGCATGGTATCATAATTTCACCCACATAGCATGTGCATGTACAAAACGGACAATGGTATCATACTCGCTTGTTAAAAAGTTGGCATGGTATCATCATAATAGTTGCGGGAGAAAGTCTTCACTTTTTCTTTGCTTGTGTCATTTGCTTATTGCACCGTAACCATGGATAATCTTCATCGTTTATCAGGATGCTTGGGTTAGCCTTGACTTTGAAGGGAGGAATTTCATGAAACTTTTCATAATCTTCAGACATGTCTGTCTTGCCCTCCACTCCCACGATGTCCCTTTTTCCTGAAAGAACTATGTGGCGCTTTGGCTCATCGTATGATGTACTCGCTTCCTTATCTTTTCTTTTTCTCGGTTTGGTAGACATGTTCTTCACATAGATAACCTGTGCCACATCATTGGCTAGGACGAACGGTTCATCAGTGTACCCAAGATTTTTCAGATCCACTATTGTCATTCCGTACTGTGGGTCTACCTGTACCCTGCCTCCTTGCAGATTGACCCATTTGCACTTAAACAAAGGGACCTTAAAATCATGTCCGTAGTCAAGTTCCCATATGTCCACTATGTAACCATAATATGTGTCCTTTCCCCTCTCGGTTGCTGTATCAAAGCGGACACTGCTGTTTTGGTTGGTGCTCTTTTGATCTTGGGTGATCGTGTAAAATGTATTCCCATTTATCTCGTATCCTTTGTAAGTCAATACAGTCAAAGATGGTCCCCTGGACAACAAGTACATCTCATCACAAACAGTGTTGTCACCTCTGAGACGTGTTTCCAACCAACTGCTGAAAGTCCTGATGTGTTCACATGTAATCCAGTCGTCGCACTGCTCCGGGTGTTTGGAGCGCAGACTGTTCTTGTGTTCATCGACATACGGGGTCACCAAGGTAGAGTTCTGTAGAACTGTGTAGTGTGATTGAGACCAAGAATATCCGTCCCTGCATATTATTGAGTCCCCTCCAAGCGTGCCTTTTCTAGTTAGTCTCCCCTCATACCGCGATTTAGGGAGACCTATCTTCTTAAGGCCAGGAATGAAGTCAACACAAAACCCAATGACATCCTCTGTTTGATGGTCCATGGAGATGCTTCCTTCTGGCCTAACGCGGTTACGGACATATTTCTTTAGGACTCCCACGAACCTCTCAAAGGGGAACATATTGTGTAGAAATACGGGCCCTAGAATGACAATCTCGTCGACTAGATGAACTAGGACATGCGTCATGATATTGAAGAAGGATGGTGGGAACACCAACTCGAAACTGACAAGACATTGCGCCACATCACTCCTTAGCCTTGGTACGATTTCTGGATCGATCACCTTCTGAGAGATTGCATTGAGGAATGCACATAGCTTCACAATGGCTAATCAGACGCTTTTCGGTAGAAGCCCCCTCAATGCAACCGGAAGCAGTTGCGTCATAATCACGTGGCAGTCATGAGACTTTAGGTTCTGGAACTTTTTCTATGGCATATTTATTATTCCCTTTATATTCGACGAGAAGCCAGTCGGGACCTTCATACTGAGCAGGCATTCAAAGAAGATTTCTTTCTCTTCTTTCGTAAGAGCGTAGCTGGCAGGACCTTCATACTACTTCGGAGGCATGCCGTCTTTTTCGTGCAAACATTGCAGGTCCTCCCGTGCCTTAGGTGTATTTTTTGTCTTCCCATACACGCCCAAGAAGCCTAGCAGGTTCATGCAAAGGTTCTTCGTCACGTGCATCACGTCGATTGAAGAGCGGACCTCTAGGTCTTTCCAGTAGGGTAGGTCCCAAAATATAGATTTCTTCTTCCACATGGGTGCGTGTCCCTCAGCGTCATTCAGAACAGCTAGTCCGACGGGACCCTTTCCAAAGATTACGTGTAAATCATTGACCATAGCAAGTATGCGATCACCGGTACACATGGCGGGCTTCTTCCGGTGATCTGCCTCGCCTTTGAAATGCTTGCCTTTCTTTCGACATTGATGGTTGATCGGAAGAAATTGACGATGGCCCAGGTACACATTCTTCCTGCATTTGTCCAGCTATACACTTTCAGTTTCATCTAAACAGTGCGTGCATGCGTGGTATCCCTTGTTTGTCTGTCCTGAAAGGTTACTGAGAGCGGGCCAATCGTTGATGGTTACAAACAGCAACGCGTGCAGGTTAAATTCCTCCTGTTTGTGCTCATCCCACGTACGTACACCGTTTCCATTCCACAGCCGTAAAAGTTCTTCAACTAATGGCCTTAGGTACACATCAATGTCGTTGCCGGGTTGCTTAGGGCCTTGGATGAGAACTGGCATCATAATGAACTTCCGCTTCATGCACATCCAAGGAGGAAGGTTATACATACATAGAGTCACAGGCCATGTGCTGTGATTGCTGCTCTGCTCCCCCGAAAGGATTAATGCCATCCGGGCTTAAACCAAACCATAAGTTCCTTGGGTCACTTGCAAACTCAACCCAGTACTTTCTCTCGATTTTTCTCCACTGCGACCCGTCAGCGGGTGCTCTCAACTTCCCATATTTCTTACGGTCCTCACTGTGCCATCGCATCAACTTGGCATGCTCTTTGTTTCTGAACAGACGTTTCAACCGTGGTATTATAGAAGCATACCACATCACCTTCGTAGGAACCCTCTTCCTGGGGGGCTCGCCGTCAACATCACCAGGGTCATCTCGTCTGATCTTATACCGCAATGCACCGCATACCGGGCATGTGTTCAGATCCTTGTACGCACCGCGGTAGAGGATGCAGTCATTAGGGCATGCATGTATCTTCTGCACCTCCAATCCTAGAGGGCATACGACCTTCTTTGCTGCGTATGTACTGTCGGGCAATTTGTTATCCTTTGGAAGCTTCTTCTTCAATATTTTCAGTAGCTTCTCAAATCCTTTGTCAGGCACAACATTCTCTGCCTTCCACTGCAGCAATTCCAGTACGGTACCGAGCTTTGTGTTGCCATCTTCGCAATTGGGGTACAACCCTTTTTTGTGATCCTCTAACATGCGATCGAACTTCAGCTTCTCCTTTTGACTTTCGCATTGCGTCCTTGCATCGACAATGACCCGGCGGAGATCATCATCATCGGGCACATCGTCTAGTTCTCCTCTTGATCTTCAGCAGCTTCCCCCATTGCAGCATCATTGGGCACATCGTCTGGTTCCTCTTGATCTTCAGCAGCTTCCCCCGTTGCAGCATCACCATATTCAGGGGGCACATAGTTGCCATCGCCCTCTTCTTCTTCGCCGTCTTCCTTCATAACCCCTATTTCTCCGCGCCTCGTCCAAACATTATAGTGTGGCATGAAACCCTTGTAAAGCAGGTGGGTGTGAAGGATTTTCCGGTCAGAGTAAGACTTCGTATTCCCACATTTAGGGCATGGACAACACATAAAACCATTCTGCTTGTTTGCCTCAGCCACTTCGAGAAAATCATGCACGCCCTTAATGTACTCGGAGGTGTGTCTGTCACCGTACATCCATTGTCAGTTCATCTGCGTGCATTATATATAATTAAGTGTGTCAAAAACCATTACAGAACATCATGAATAGATAATTAAGTGACCAAATTAATAGAAGTTCATGATCACATTAAAACCATAGTACATACATAGTTCTCATCTAACAACATATAGCTCTCCAGAGCATCTAATTAATTAAACCATACATTGAAACTATGTAAAACATTTCAATGCGAAAACAAATGCGATCATAATCGCAACCAAGGTAACAATTGATCCAATGGCATAATGATACCAAGCCTCGGTATGAATGGCATATTTTCTAATCTTTCTAATCTTCAAGCGCATTGCATCCATCTTGATCTTGTGATCATCGACGACATCCGCAACATGCAACTCTAATATCATCTTCTCCTCATCAATTTTTTTTATTTTTTTCCTTCAAGTAATTGTTTTCTTCTTCAACTAAATTTAACCTCTCGACAATAGGGTCGGTTCGAATTTCCGGTTCAACTACCTCCTACATAAATAAAATGTATGTCACGTTGGTCGGCATAATTGTCATAAACAATAAATGAACCAAATAGTTATAAAAAGATAATATATACCACATCCGAATCATAGACAGGACGAGGGCCGACGGGGGCGGATACCAAAACCATCACACTATATAATAACAAGCAATAAAATAGTAAGAAAATTAGACAAGTATCTATCTAAAGTAAGAATTTTTTTTTCTTTCAGAAAGAAGATAAGGACAAGAGGCTCACCACGGTGGTGCCGGCGACGAGATCGGCGCGGGCGATCGACGACGGTGAAGACGGGAATGGGACGTGACGGGCCGCTAAACCTAGACAAATCTCGAGGAAAATGGAGCTTTGAGGTCGAGCTTCGAGAGGAGAAAGCTTAACTAGTGTGGCTCGGGCATTTCATCGAACACCTCATGTGCATAGGAGGTGAGCTAGAGCACCACAAAGCCCTCCCCTCGCCGTCCAGAGAAAAACAGAGCACTGGATTGCTCTGCTCGTGGGCAAGGGGTATATATAGGCACCTCATTGGCCCCGGTTCGTGGCATGAACCGGGACTAAAGGGAAGCCTGTGGTCCTGGTTCAAGCCACCAACCGGGACCAATGGTGGTGGGCCAAGAGCGAGGCCCATTGGTCCCGGTTCGTCCCACCAACCGGGACCAAAGGGGCCAGACGAACCGGGACCAATGCCCCCACGAGGCCCGGCAGGCCCCTGGCCTCACGAACCGAGACCAATGCCCCCATGGGTCCCGGTTCTGGACTGAACCGGGACTAATGGGCTAACCCGGCCTGAACCAAAGCCCTCTTTTCTACTAGTGTATGCTTGAAGTATTATTATTTTTTATGTCAATATTAAACTTTTATCTTGAATCTTTTGGATCTGAATATTCATACCACAATTAAGAAGAATTACATTGAAATTATGCCAAGTAGCACTCCACATCAAAAATTATCTTTTTTATCATTTACCTACTCAAGGACGAGCAGGAATTAAGCTTGGGGATGCTTGATACGTCTCCAACGTCTCTATAATTTTTGATTGCTCCATGCTATATTATCTACTGCTTTGGACATTATTGGGCTTTATTATCCACTTTTATATTACTTTTGGGACTAACCTATTAACCGGAGGCCCAGCCCAGAATTGCTGTTTTTTTGCCTATTTTAGGGTTTCGAAGAAAAGGAATATCAAACGGAGTCCAAACGGAATGAAACCTTCGGGAACATGATTTTCGGAACGAACAAGATCCAGGAGACTTGGACCCTACGTCAAGAAACAAAGTAGGATGCCACGAGGTATGGGGGCGCGCCTACCCCCCCCCCCCCCCAGGCGCGCCCTCCACCCTCGTGGGCCCCCTGTTGCTCCACCGACGTACTCCTTCCTCCTATATATACCTACGTACCCCAAACGATCAGATACGGAGCCAAAAACCTAATTCCACCGCCGCAACTTTTTGTATCCACGAGATCCCATCTTGGGGCCTGTTCCGGAGCTCCGCTGGAGGGGGCATCCATCACGGAGGGCTTCTACATCAACACCATAGCCTCTCCGATGAAGTGCGAGTAGTTTACCTTAGACCTTCGGGTCCATAGTTATTAGCTAGATGGCTTCTTCTCTCTTTTTGGATCTCAATACAAAGTTCTCCCCCTCTCTTGTGGAGATCTATTCGATGTAATCTTCTTTTGCGGTGTGTTTGTTCAGAACGATGAATTGTGGGTTTATGATCAAGATTATCTATGAACAATATTTGAATCTTCTCTGAATTCTTTTATGTATGATTGGTTATCTTTGCAAGTCTCTTCGAATTATCTGTTTGGTTTGGCCTACTAGATTGATCTTTCTTGCAATGGGAGAAGTGCTTAGCTTTGGGTTCAATCTTGCGGTGTCCTTTCCTAGTGACAGTAGGGACAGCAAGGCATGAATTGTATTGTTGCCATCGAGGATAAAAAGATGGTTTTTTTTATCATATTGCATGAATTTATCCCTCTACATCATGTCATCTTGCTTAAGGCGTTACTCTGTTTCCATGAACTTAATACTCTAGATGCATGCTGGATAGCGGTCGATGAGTGGAGTAATAGTAGTAGATGCAGGCAGGAGTCGGTCTACTTGTCTCGGACGTGATGCCTATATACATGATCATACCTAGATACTCTCATAACTATGCTCAATTCTGTCAATTGCTCAATAGTAATTCGTTCACCCACCGTAAAATACTTATGCTCTTGAGGGAAGCCACTAGTGAAACCTATGGCCCCCGGGTCTATCTTCATCATATTAATCTTCCAATACTTATTTATTTACTTTGCTTTTTTACTTTGCATCTTTATCACAAAATACCAAAATATTATCTTATCATATCTACCAGATCTCACTCTCGTATGTGACCGTGAAGGGATTGACAACCCCTTATCGCATTGGTTGCGAGGAGCTATTTGTTTTGTGCAGTTACGAGGGACTCGCGCGTAGCCTCCTACTGGATTGGTACCTTGGTTCTCAAAAACTGAGGGAAATACTTACGCTACTTTGCTGCATCATCCTTTCCTCTTCAAGGAAATCCAACGCAGTGCTCAAGAGGTAGCACTCACCTAGATCATGCCGTCGCGGGCGAACATCTCCTTCTGTTGGTTCATGAACCAAGCCTTCCTCTCCGGTGACATGTTGTTCTTGTCGACGATCATGATCACTAGTGCCACTTCCTTGGCTTTTGTGTCAGCATTGGTGGCCTCGATCTCTAGCTTCTTGAGTTGAGCGGCCTCCTCGATGTCAAGCTTCCTCTTCTTCACGGCCTCCTCCATGTCAAACTTCTTCGTTTGAAGATCTAGGTATATCTTCATTTGCTCCTCCCTCCCTTTGCTCTTCCTGTCCTCCTGCATTTCCTTTTGGCTCATCATATCCTCCAAGGTTCCTTGCAAGGCTATAGAAGATGCATCACACTTCTTGTCGGACTTCGATCTTGTCTTGCCCCTCGGCCTCTTGAGCACGTCTCCTGCATCAGCCTCGGCCGCCGCCTCCTTCTCTCCTCTCTTCTTCCTATGAGCATTGTATTGGTACTTGAACTTGGGGCAATCTTTGATGAGCACGCAACAGTGCGTGAGAGTGAATGGCTTGTCTTTGTGATGGGCCTTGAAGGCTTCCAAAGATTGGAATGCCTACACAATCAAACATGCGGCCACAATCGTAACATAAAAGGACATAGAATGCATGAAACTTAAATGGCATGCAAACATGAATGGACGCATGATGGAAAAGAGAGGGGTTCATACCAAGTCACCAATGCCTAGGCCGCTCACTGGACGGGTTCTGACACTCTCAAGCGCGACACAATATTTGTTGCATTCTTGTTGGATGAATCCCCACCTTTTTTGGATTGAATTGATGCTGCGAGTGCTTGTGAATTGGTAGGAGGCAAACTTTCTTCGCTCATGAAAGTTCTTGTGAACTCTTGTCCGAAAGACCACACCTTTTTGCTCGGCACCTTTGATTGGATCTTAGCCGATTTCCTTCCAACTCTCGCAAATCAAAGTGTCCTCGGCTTGGCTACATGATCCCGTGTTCTTCCTATTTTGTGCTTCGGCCTTTTGGGTGAGCTCGTCGATGAAACACAATGGCTCTTGCAAAATGTCGAGCTCTTCCTCCTCATCTTCACAATACAAGTCATCATCTTCATGCCACGAGTTGCCATGGTCGTCCTCATCGGCATCATCATGGGCGCCGAACTGAGAGTCATCATAGGTACCACGACCATCCTGGCTTTGGGTTGTGTCGGCATCAAAATGTTGCTCTTGGTCGTGGACGTAGAGCACCTCACCACGACCCTCGAAGATGACGTTCTGCATGAACAAGGAGTAGTACGAGTCGTTGACCGTGGACGTCTACGTCAGCGGTGGCATATCGCCGAACAGCTTGCGGGCGCCGGCAATGGTAGCCGACTCGAACGACCGGGGCTGCTTCCTTTGCGCGTCATCTTCATAATGGCCAGCGCCACTGTACCCTGGTGTGATGTTGAGGTTGATGACACCCGCGGGCGTAGTCGGGTCGACCACCGCACAGTCCGGCGACGTAGAGAATCACGTCTGCCCATGGTCGTGCAGCGGCGGAGCACGAAAATCCGGCGTGCCGTGTGAGATGGACGAGCTAGGGGAACAATGCCGCGACGGTCGATGGGCCGACGAGCCTGTTCTAGCCGCGGCCATGGCAACGGCCGAGAGAATGGACGGCTTGGGGCGGGTCATACCACTCATCATGAGGAGGCGTGCACCTTGGAGACAATGGACTCCTTGTCGTCGATCTTGGCCTGGTGCTGCATCGTGCGCCACAGGGCACACTCGGATGCATACTGCACAGCGGCCTTCTTCTCCTTTTCCACGGCTCGCCGGTCCCTCCTCTTGGCCAATTCCCTGTCGAGCTTGGCGGCGGATGCTGGCGAGAGCTCCGACCGCGGCTTCTTCGCGACAGGTGGTGGGTCGTCGGCCATGGTGGACGAAGAGAGGAGGAAGGTCGGGGCGTGGGAGGTTTTGGAGGAAAAAGAGGGAAAATGGCTGGCTGTGCCACCGGCAGGCGGGCCAGGGGAGGACAAGGGCGCGTGTCCAGTCCGTCCGTGCGCTGTCCGCTCGGCTGCAAACTCGACTCAAACTTGGGCCGGGAATGGGTCGAAAACGGACAGAAAATGCACGATGTGTTGGAAATATGCCCTAGAGGCAATAATAAAAGGATTATTATTATATTTCCTTGTTCATGATAATTGTCTTTTATTCATGCTATAATTGTGTTATCCGGAAATCGTAATACATGTGTGAATACATAGACACCAACATGTCCCTAGTAAGCCTCTAGTTGACTAGCTCGTTGATCAACAGATAGTCATGGTTTCCTGACTATGGACATTGGATGTCATTGATAACGAGATCACATCATTAGGAGAATGATGTGATGGACAAGACCCAATCCTAAACATAGCACAAGATCGTATAGTTCGTTTGCTAGAGTTTTTCCAATGTCAAGTATCTTTTCCTTAGACCATGAGATCGTGTAACTCCCGGATACCGTAGGAATGCTTTGGGTGTACCAAACGTCACAATGTAACTGGGTGACTATAAAGGTATACTACGGGTATCTCCGAAAGTATCTGTTGGGTTGACACGGATCAAGACTGGGATTTGTCACTCCGTATGACGGAGAGGTATCTCTGGGCCCACTCGGTAATGCATCATCATAATGAGCTCAAAGTGACCAAGTGTCTGGTCACGGGATCATGCATTACGGTACGAGTAAAGTGACTTGCCGGTAACGAGATTGAACGAGGTATTGGGATACCGACGATCGAATCTCGGGCAAGTAAAATACCGATTGACAAAGGGAACTATATACGGGGTTGCTTGAATCCTCGACATCATGGTTCATCCGATGAGATCATCGAGGAGCATGTGGGAGCCAACATGGGTATCCAGATCCCGCTGTTGGTTATTGACCGGAGAGCCGTCTCGGTCATGTCTACATGTCTCCTGAACCCGTAGGGTCTACACACTTAAGGTTCGGTGACGCTAGGGTTGTAGAGATATAAATATGCAGTAACCCGAAAGTTGTTCGGAGTCCCGGATGAGATCCCGAACGTCACAAGGAGTTCCGGAATGGTCCGGAGGTGAAGAATTATATATAGGAAGTGCAGTTTCGGCCATCGGGAGAGTTTCGGGGGTCACCGGTATTGTACCGGGACCACCGGAAGGGTCCCGGGGGTCCACCGGGTGGGGCCACCCATCCCGGAGGGCCCCATGGGTTGAAGTGGGGAGGGGAACCAGCCCATAGTGGGCTAGTGCGCCCCCTTTGGCCCACCCATGCGCCTAGGGTTGGGAACCCTAGGGTGGGGGGGCACCCCACCTGGCTTGGGGGGCACTCCACCCCTTGGCCGCCGCCCCCCTAGGAGATCCCATATCCTAGGGCCGGCGCCCCCCTAAGGGAGCCTATATAAAGGGGGAGGGAGGGAGGGCAGCCGCACCCTGAAGTCTTGGCGCCTCCCTCTCCCCTGCTACACCTCTCCCTCTCGCAGTAGAACGGCGAAGCCCTGCTGCGGTGACTGTTGCCTCCATCACCACGCCGTCGTGCTGCTGGATCTTCATCAACCTCTCCTTCCCCCTTGCTGGATCAAGAAGGAGGAGACGTCACGCTGACCGTACGTGTGTTGAATGCGGAGGTGCCGTCCGTTCGGCGCTAGGATCTCCGGTGATTTGGATCACGTCGAGTACGACTCCCTCATCCCCGTTCTCTTGAACGCTTCCGCTCGCGATCTACAAAGGTATGTAGATGCATCCGATCACTCGTTGCTAGATGAACTCATAGATGGATATTGGTGAAAACGTAGGAATTTTTTTTGTTTCTGCAACGTTCCCCAACAGTGGCATCATGAGCTAGGTCTATGCGTAGTTCTTTTTGCACGAGTAGAACACAATTTGTTGTGGGCGTAGATGTTGTCAACTTTCTTGCCGCTACTAGTCTTATTTTGCTTCAGCGGTATTGTGGGATGAAGCGGCCCGGACCAACCTTACATGTACGCTTACGTGAGACCGGTTCCACCGACTGACATGCACTAGTTGCATAAGGTGGCTGGCGGGTGTCTGTCTCTCCCACTTTAATTGGAGCGGATTTGATGAAAAGGGTCCTTGTGAAGGGTAAATAGAAGTTGACAAATCACGTTGTGGCTTTAACGTAGGTAAGAAAACGTTCTTGCTAGAACCCTCTTGCAGCCACGTAAAACTTGCAACAACAATTAGAGGACGTCTAACTTGTTTTTGCAGCAAGTGTTCTGTGATGTGATATGGCCAAAGTTGTGATGAATGATGAATGATATATATGTGATGTATGAGATCATGTTCTTGTAATAGGAATCACAACTTGCATGTCGATGAGTATGACAACCGGCAGGAGCCATAGGACTTGTCTTTATTTTTTGTATGACCTGCGTGTCATTGAGAAACGCCATGTAAATTACTTTACTTTATTGCTAAACGTGTTAGCCATAGTAGTAGAAGTAATAGTTGGCGAGCAACTTCATGGAGACACGATGATGGAGATCATGATGATGGAGATCATGGTGTCATGCCGGTGACAAGATGATCATGGAGCCCCAAGATGGAGATCACAGGAGCTATATGATACTGGCCATATCATGTCACTATTATTCGATTGCATGTGATGTTTATCATGTTTTGGCATCTTGTTTACTTAGAACGACGGTAGTAAATAAGATGATCCCTCATAATAATTTCAAGAAAGTGTTCCCCCTAACTGTGCACCATTGCGATAGTTCGTTGTTTCGAAGCACCACGTGATGATCGGGTGTGATAGATTCCAACGTTCACATACAACGGGTGTAAGACAGATTTACACATGCAAACACTTAGGTTGACTTGACGAGCCTAGCATGTACAGACATGGCCTCGGAACACAGAAGACCGAAAGGTCGAGCATGAGTCGTATAGAAGATACGATCAACACGAAGATGTTCACCGATGTTGACTAGTCCGTCTCACGTGATGATCGGACACGGCCTAGTTAACTCGGATCATGTTATACTTAGATGACTGGAGGGATGTCTATCTAAGTGGGAGTTCATTGAATAATTTGATTAGATGAACTTAATTATCATGAACTTAGTCTAAAATCTTTACAACATGTATTGTAGATCAAATGGCCAACGTTGTCCTCAACTTCAACGCGTTCCTAGAGAAAACCAAGCTGAAAGACGATGGCAGCAACTATATAGACTGGGTCCGGAACCTGAGGATCATCCTCATAGCTGCCAAGAAATATTATGTCCTACAAGCACCGCTAGGTGAAGCACCTGTTCTCCCTGCAGAACAAGACGTTATGAACGCTTGGCAGACACGTACCGATGATTACTCCCTCATTCAGCGCGGCATGCTTTACAGCTTAGAGCCGGGGCTCCAACAGCGTTTTGAGAGACACGGAGCATATGAGATGTTCGAAGAGCTGAAAATGGTTTTTCAAGCTCATGCCCGGGTCGAGAGATATGAAGTCTCCGACAAGTTCTTCAGCTGTAAGATGGAGGAAAACAGTTCTGTTAGTGAGCACATACTCACTATGTCTGGGTTACATAACCGCTTGACTCAGCTGGGAGTTAATCTCCCGGATGACGCGGTCATTGTCAGAATCCTTCAGTCGCTTCCACCGAGCTACAATAGCTTTGTGATGAACTTCAATATGCAGGGGATGGAAAAGACCATTCCTGAAGTATTTGCAATGCTGAAATCAGCAGAGGTAGAAGTCAAAAAGGAACATCAAGTGTTGATGGTGAATAAAACCACTAAGTTCAAGAAAGGCAAGGGTAAGAAGAACTTCAAGAAGGACGACAAGGGAGTTGCCGCACCCGGAAGCAAGCTTCCGGGAAGAAGCCAAAGAATGGACCCAAGCCCGAGACTGAGTGTTTTTATTGCAAGGGAAGTGGTCACTGGAAGCGGAACTGCCCCAAATACTTAGCGGACAAGAAGGCCGGCATCACGAAAGGTATATGTGATATACATGTAATTGATGTGTACCTTACCAGTACTCGTAGTAGCTCCTGGGTATTTGATACCGGTGCGGTTGCTCACATTTGTAACTCAAAGCAGGAGCTGCAGAATAAGCGGAGACTGGCGAAGGACGAGGTGACGATGCACGTCGGGAATGGTTCCAAGGTCGATGTGATCGCTGTCGGCACGCTACCTCTACATTTACCTACGGGATTAGTTTTAAACCTTAATAATTGTTATTTAGTGCCAGCTTTGAGCATGAACATTGTACCAGGATCTTGTTTAATTCGAGATGGCTACTCATTTAAATCCGAGAATAATGGTTGTTCTATTTATATGAGAGATATGTTTTATGGTCATGCTCCGATGGTGAATGGTTTATTCTTAATGAATCTCGAGCGTAATGCTACACATATTCATAGTGTGAATACCAAAACATGTAAGGTTGATAATGATAGTCCCACATACTTGTGGCACTGCCGCCTTGGTCACATAGGTGTCAAACACATGAAGAAGCTCCATGCAGATGGACTTTTAGAGTCTCTTGATTACGAATCATTTGACACGTGCGAACCATGCCTCATGGGTAAAATGACCAAGACTCCATTCTCAGGAACAATGGAGCGAGCAACCAACTTATTGGAAATCATACATACTAATGTGTGAGGTCCAATGAGTGTTGAGGCTCGCGGTGGCTATCGTTATGTTCTCACCCTCACTGATTTGAGTAGATATGGGTATGTCTATTTAATGAAACACAAGTCTGAGACCTTTGAAAAGTTCAAGGAATTTCAGAGTGAGGTTGAGAATCAACGTGACAGGAAAATCAAGTTCTTGCGATCAGATCGTGGAGGAGAATACTTGAGTCACGAGTTTTGGCACACACTTAAGAAAATGTGGAATAGTTTCACAACTGACGCCGCCTGGAACACCTTAGCGTAATGGTGTGTCCGAACGTCGTAATCGCACTCTATTAGATATGGTGCGATCTATGATGTCTCTTACCGATTTACCGCTATCATTTTGGGGCTATGCTTTAGAGACTGCCGCATTCACTTTAAATAGGGCTCCGTCGAAATCCGTTGAGACGACACCGTATGAATTATGGTTTGGGAAGAAACCTAAGCTATCGTTTCTAAAAGTTTGGGGATGCGATGCTTATGTCAAGAAACTTCAACCTGAAAAGCTCGAACCCAAGTCGGAAAAATGCGTCTTCATAGGATACCCTAAAGAAACTATTGGGTATACCTTCTACCTCAGATCCGAAGGCAAGATCTTTGTTGCCAAGAATGGATCCTTTCTAAAGGAGTTTCTCTCGAAAGAAGTAAGTGGGAGGAAAGTAGAACTTGATGAAGTATTACCTCTTGAACCGGAAAATGGCGCAACTCAAGAAAATGTTCCTGAGGTGCCTGCACCGACTAGAGAGGAAATTAATGATGATGATCATGAAACTTCAGATCAAGTTGCTACTGAACTTCGTAGGTCCACAAGGACACGTTCCGCACCAAAGTGGTACGGCAACCCTGTCTTGGAAATCATGTTGTTAGACAACGGTGAACCTTCGAACTATGAAGAAGCGATGGCGGGCCCGGATTCCGACAAATGGCTGGAAGCCATGAAATCCAAGATAGGATCCATGTATGAAAACGAAGTATGGACTTTGACTGACTTGCCCGTTGAGCGGCGAGCCATAGAAAATAAATGGATCTTTAAGAAGAAGATAGACGCGGATGGAAATGTGACCATCTATAAAGCTCGGCTTGTCGCTAAGGGTTATTGACAAGTTCAAGGGGTTGACTACGATGAGACTTTCTCACCCGTAGCGAAGCTGAAGTCCGTCCGAATCATGTTAGCAATTGCCGCATTCTATGATTATGAGATATGGCAAATGGACGTCAAATGGCATTCCTTAATGGTTTCCTTAAGGAAGAATTGTATATGATGCAGCCGGAAGGTTTTGTCGATCCTAAGAATGCTGACAAGGTGTGCAAGCTCCAACGCTCGATTTATGGGCTGGTGCAAGCATCTCGGAGTTGGAACATTCGCTTTGATGAGATGATCAAAGCGTTTGGGTTTATGCAGACTTATGGAGAAGCCTGCGTTTACAAGAAAGTGAGTGGGAGCTCTGTAGCATTTCTCATATTATATGTAGATGACATACTTTTGATGGGAAATGATATAGAGCTTTTGGACAGCATTAAGGCCTACTTGAATAAGAGTTTTTCAATGAAGGACCTTGGAGAAGCTGCTTATATATTAGGCATCAAGATCTATAGAGATAGATCAAGACGCCTCATAGGTCTTTCACAAAGCACATACCTTGATAAGATATTGAAGAAGTTCAATATGGATCAGTCTAAGAAGGGGTTCTTGCCTGTGTTGCAAGGTGTGAAATTGAGCTCAGCTCAATGTCCGACCATGGCAGAAGATATAGAAGAGATGAGTGTCATCCCCTATGCCTCAGCCATAGGGTCTATTATGTATGCCATGCTATGTACCAGACCTGATGTAAACCTTGCCGTAAGTTTGGTAGGTAGGTACCAAAGTAATCCCGGCAAGGAACACTGGACAACGGTCAAGAATATCCTGAAGTACCTGAAAAGGACTAAGGAAATGTTTATCGTTTATGGAGGTGACGAAGAGCTCGTCGTAAAGGGTTACGTCGATGCTAGCTTCGACACAGATCTGGATGACTCTAAGTCACAAACCGGATACGTGTATATTTTGAATGGTGGGGCAGTAAGCTGGTGCAGTTGCAAGCAGAGCGTCGTGGCGGGATCTACATGTGAAGCGGAGTACATGGCGGCCTCGGAGGCAGCGCATGAAGCAATTTGGGTGAAGGAGTTCATGACCGACCTAGGAGTCATACCCAATGCGTCGGGGCCAATCAAACTCTTCTGTGACAACACTGGAGCTATTGCACTTGCCAAGGAGCCCAGGTTTCACAAGAAGACCAGGCACATCAAGCGTCGCTTCAACTCCATTCGTGAAAATGTTCAAGATGGAGACATAGATATTTGTAAAGTACATACGGACCTGAATGTAGCAGATCCGTTGACTAAACCTCTCCCTAGAGCAAAACATGATCAACACCAGAATTCCATGGGTGTTCGATTCATCACAATGTAACTAGATTATTGACTCTAGTGCAAGTGGGAGACTGTTGGAAATATGCCCTAGAGGCAATCATAAAAGGATTATTATTATATTTCCTTGTTCATGATAATTGTCTTTTATTCATGCTATAATTGTGTTATCCGGAAATCGTAATACATGTGTGAATACATAGACACCAACATGTCCCTAGTAAGCCTCTAGTTGACTAGCTCGTTGATCAACAGATAGTCATGGTTTCCTGACTATGGACATTGGATGTCATTGATAACGAGATCACATCATTAGGAGAATGATGTGATGGACAAGACCCAATCCTAAACATAGCACAAGATCGTATAGTTCATTTGCTAGAGTTTTTCCAATGTCAAGTATCATTTCCTTAGACAATGAGATCGTGTAACTCCCGGGTACCGTAGGAATGCTTTGGGTGTACCAAACATCACAACGTAACTGGGTGACTATAAGTGTATACTACATGTATCCCCGAAAGTATTTGTTGGGTTGACACGGATCAAGACTGGGATTTTTCACTCCGTATGACGGAGAGGTATCTCTGGGCCCACTCGGTAATGCATCATCATAATGAGCTCAAAGTGACCAAGTGTCTGGTCACGGGATCATGCATTACGGTACGAGTAAAGTGACTTGCCGGCAACGAGATTGAACGAGGTATTGGGATACCGACGATCGAATCTCGGGCAAGTAACGTACCGATTGACAAAGGGAATTGTATACGGGGTTACTTGAATCCTCGACATCGTGATTCATCAAATGAGATCATCGAGGAGCATGTGGGAGCCAACATGGGTATCCAGATCCCTCTGTTGGTTATTGACCGGAGAGTTGTCTCGGTCAAGTCTACATGTCTCCCGAACCCGTAAGGTCTACACACTTAAGGTTCGGTGACGCTAGGGTTGTAGAGATATTAGTATGCAGTAACCCGAAAGTTGTTCGGAGTCCCGGATGAGATTCCGAACGTCACGAGGAGTTCCGGAATGGTCCGGAGGTGAATAATTATATATAGGAAGTGCAGTATCGGCCATCGGGAAAGTTTCGGGGGTCACTGGTATTGTACCGGGACCACAGGAAGGGTCCCGGGGGTCCACCGGGTGGGGCCACCCATCCCGGAGGGCCCCATGGGCTGAAGTGGGGAGGGGAACCAGGCCCATAGTGGGCTAGTGCGCCCCCTTTGGCCCACCCATGCGCCTAGGGTTGGGAACCCTAGGGTGGGGGGGCACCCCACCTGGCTTGGGGGCCACTCCACCCCTTGGCCGCCGCCCCCCTAGGGGAGCCTATATAAAGGGGGGGGGAGGGAGGGCAGCCGCACCCTGAAGTCTTGGCGCCTCCCTCTCCCCTGCTACACCTCTCCCTCTCGCAGTAGAACGGCGAAGCCCTGCTGCGGTGACTGCTGCCTCCACCACCACGCCGTCGTGCTGCTGAATCTTCATCAACCTCTCCTTCACCTTTACTGGATCAAGAAGGAGGAGACGTCACGCTGACCGTACGTGTGTTGAACGCGGAGGTGCCGTCCGTTCGGCGCTAGGATCTTCGGTGATTTGGATCACGTCGAGTACGACTCCCTCATCCCTGTTCTCTTGAACGCTTCCACTCGCGATCTACAAAGGTATGTAGATGCATCCGGTCACTCGTTGC
Source organism: Triticum urartu (assembly GCF_003073215.2). Classification (NCBI taxonomy): domain Eukaryota; kingdom Viridiplantae; phylum Streptophyta; class Magnoliopsida; order Poales; family Poaceae; genus Triticum; species Triticum urartu. Next base: position 473,826,202 of record NC_053022.1, read on the forward strand.
TAGATGAACTCATAGATGGATCTTGGTGAAAACGTAGGAATTTTTTTTGTTTTCTGCAACGTTCCCCAACACGATGGTTCGTTTGCGGCCTCGCGTTGGGACACCTGCTTCATTCGTTTATCCCCAAACAAATGTGGACAGACGGATGGGGTCACGCGTTGGAGTTGGCCTGAGTTATACGGGCCTAAGAGCATTACTAATAGAGCCCTCAAACCCTCAAACCCCTAAAAATAACCGCTTTTTTTTTACAGTTTTCGCCGAAAAAACGCCGTAGACTAGAACCTCTAAACCCTCAAATCCGTAAAAAAATTAGAGGTCCAACCCTCAAACCACTTTGCAAACTGAAGTAGGGGTTGAGAGGAAACCCCCCCCCCCCCAACCTGCACTCCTCCTCCTCTCTCGCGTGGGAGCCTACTGCCTCCTCCTCCCGCCGCCTCCCGCCGCCTCCTACTGCGCCGGCCATGGAGGGCCCCGCCGCCGCCGCGCCCGTCCCGCCCGCCTCGCCCGCTCGACGCCCGCCCTCGCCCCCGCCCCCGCCCACCCGGCCATGGCCGACGTGGTGGCGGCAACCCACGTCGGGGCCAAGCGGCGGCGGGCGGGCCTCGCACCTCCTCCTGCCGCCTCTTCGGCTCCCGCCCCGGCCACCGTCACCGCCCCGGCGCCCGCCCTCGCCGCCTCCCCGGCGCCCGCCTCGGCCACCAAGAGGAGCCGGCCGAAGGTGGCCTCTCATGGGCCACGAGGGGCGGCCTCCAAGGTTGCCGGCTCGTCCCCGGCCGTGACCAAGCCGCGGAAGAAGCCCGCGGCGCGGAAGAAGCCCCCGCCCGCTGCCGTCGCCGAACCTCCTCCCGCCGCGCACGAGGTGTTTGAGGGTTCTAGTATTTGTGCCTGTTTTTCAACCCTTAAAATATCAAAAAATGGCATTTCTTAACCTTAAATCTGCTTTAAGGATTTAAGAATTTGAGGGTTCTACTAGTAATGCTCTAAGGCTGTCCTTGTAACCCTAAGCTCGGCCCATAGCAACGTTGTTGCACGCTGAGAACAGAATACCAAGCCCAACGCGCACGCACCGACCGTCAATGCTTAAGCGTGAAGTTTGCTTGGAGAGGCTCTCACGACAGTCATACTGCTTCATCTTGTTTTCATCCGATCCATCACCATTCCGATTCCGGGGAAGCTAAATCCCAGATCTGAAAATCCTCTCCATCCTGCTATCCCAAACCCTCGGTCCATCCCAACATCGATGACCCAAATCCTCCTCCTGCTTGATCTCACCTGATCCGAGATCCTGGAAACCCTCGGCGATGTCAACGAGCGCGTCGTTCCGGAGGACACATCACCGGCTTGGTCGCCGGATCGGGATGGAAGGCGATCCGATGGGCGTGGCGCTGCCCGAGGACGCCCTCGCGGAAATCCTCCGCCGCCTCCTGCCGCGCAGCCTCGCCACCTCGCGGTGCGTCTGCAAGGCGTGGCGCTCCATCGTCGATGGCCGCCGGCTGCTGCTCCCGGAGCTCCTGCCGCACTCGGTGCGTGGCATCTTCCTCGAGTATAACGAGGCCTCTTACCCGGGTTTCCTCTCTCACCCCTCCATGGTGCCGGATGATATCTTGGGCAAGCTCAACTTCCATCGTCTTCCCCCCGACCCCTACCAGTGGACCTATACTCACATCGAGGGTCACTGTAATGGGCTCCTGCTTTACCGAGACAGGCTAGGGCTCCAGGTGGCCAACCCCGCGACGCAGTGGCGGGCACGCTTGCCCCCGCCGCCGGAGAGGAAGAGGGAGGGGGGGATCGTCCGGCCGCACCTTGCGTTTGATCCAACCGAGTCATTGCACTATGAGATCTTGCTCGTCCCTCAAACGCCTCTCCCAGAGGAGAGGGGCCAGCCCGAGCCGTCCAAGGAATGGCCAGCATCCACATGGGTGTTGTGCTTGTTTTCATCACGCACGGGGCAGTGGGAACAGAGGGCGTTTCTCCGCGAAGGCGAGGCTGCAGGGATGGCTTCCGACGAGGTGTTGCACTGGACGTCAAATAGCTGCAGCACTTATTGGCACGGCATGTTATTTGTGCAGTGCAACGGTGGATTCACTGTTATGAGGTAAGGACCACATGCAATTCAGTTGTGTTACTCCAATGCAATGATTTCTGAATTTAGTCATCTGCTCATATGTATGTATTTGTAATGCGAATGTCTACTCCATGAGCCTGTTATATTTATTTATTTTGTGAATCGAGCCTGTTATATATTTGTAACAGTAAATATATCATTGCTCTATGTTTGATATTTGGATACAATATGACCTTTAAAGTTTAAACATATTTTCTCTGAGTTAATGTTTCCACATGTAGTTGCGTCCATCTGCATCTTTCTTGCCCTGCTTTTCCTCTTAAAACATTAAGCAATTCCACCAATGTTAAATGTGTTGTTGATGGTTTCATGTTTTGCAGAATATCCTTGTCAAATAATAAGTATCGGGTGATTAAAATGCCAACAGATATTGAGGAATCAGACTATGATGAGCTTCATCTAGGACGGTCAAGGGAAGGGCTATGTTGTGCAACATTTCGTGATCGGACCAACCTTCGTGTTTGGATCCTTGACGATTCATGTGGTACGATGGAGTGGGCGTTGAAGCATCACATTGACCTTGACCAGAGTTTATCACGTGTAATGTGGCATTGTGGGGAAAAGGAGGGACCCTGGAGTTTACAGGATGCTATCAATGTTGAACACTATGGTCAACAGGATTTAAATGATGTTAACATGGATGAAGATCACAGCAACAATTCTTTTGTGAAGAGTGAAGTCGAATGGGATTCCGACAACGATAATATAGGTGACAATGAATCTGAGGTCGTAGAGAGCTACTTACCCTATGTTAGTTTTCTTGGATTTCATCCTTACAAAGAAGTCATCTTCTTGGATCTTCTTTCGCTAAGAAGAGCAGTGGCCTACCATCTGAATACCTCAATAGTGCAGGATTTGGGTAATATATGGCCCAATGACTACCACGCTGGGCACGCGGGAGACATAAAAAAGTCTTTTCTGTACACACCTTGTTTGATAGCAGATTTCCCAGAAAACAAACTGAAAGCCCATGTTGAAGGCTAGCTAGCCAGCTTATTTGTTTCAAACAGTTTTGAGTCCTCAAGACCTATGTTGTACTTGTCTTTGACTCCATGTTGTTTTAATGTCTGCTACCTTGACAAGACAAACTTGTTTACAGCTTGAATTGCCGAAGGACATGTAAGCAGTGTTATGCTCCAGCAAAATTTCGTTTGTGAACTGATTGATTTATCCATATATAATTCATCAGGCTAGTCATCTTGGCTCAAAGAATAGGATTGGCTTGTTGCTGTAGCATTGTTTAGAAATTCTATTGGCTCACAGGTTAGTTTCTTAGTTAGATTTCTTAAGTTAATCACCATTTTGTTTCTTTCCATAATATCCCTCTAGTCTGTGTGTAAATTTTACAAGTATGGTGGCATCCACTTGCCTCCATGCTTTTTATCTTCAAAAAAACTTGTCATTTTGGTAAATATGTTGGCCTCATGGTTCGTGTTGATAATGGAAAGTTTCCAACCTATAACTGCTAGGAGCATCATTGTTTTTTGTTCCACTTTGTTTGTAATGAGATATCTTGTATATTACATTATTGAGTTGTTAATTTCATGTTGTCAGTTCTTAATTTCCAGCTCCAAGGAAATCATGTTGGTGTGCATCTTTGAGTTCATCTTCATCACCAGTGGGTAAGCGGCTCTTCTACCACGGAGTGATATCATAAGGAGCTGGCAAGGTTCTTCTGGCAGGCTGCCGATGGCCGCCCAAAATACCACATGGTCAAATGGGCGGACATCTGCTTACCTAAAGATCGAGGTGGGCTAGGTATGACGGCCTCTCGGCACATGAATGTCGCCCTGATGTTGCATTGCGTCTGGCGGATCTTGCGTGGAGAGGGCGGTTTGTGGTTGCCAAATACTTGCGGGGTGCGCCCCTCTTAGACATGCTCGCGCGTAGCTGGGTCTCAATTCTGGAAATCTATCCAGAAGATTAAGCATGAGATCCGGCTTGGTGCCACCTTCTCGGTTGGGAATGGGAATGACACTCAATTCTGGCTCGATCATTTGTTGGGTGATGCGCCACTACGCATTGGTTTCCCTAGCCTTTTTGCTATTTGTTCGGACCCGTATATTCTGGTTTCCGTGGCGTAGCCCAGTGGAATATCACGTTCTGCCGAGCATTTGGCCAGGAGGAGGCTCTGGAATGGGACAGACTGAGGGCCGCCGTCCTGTCGGGGCTATCACAGTCCCCTGACATTGTCTCCTGGAGTCTCTCTCCTTTGGCCGTCCCGTCGGGGCTATCCACAGTCCCCTGACATTGTCTCCTGGAGTCTCTCCTTCGGCCGTCCAGTTGGGGCTATCCATAATCCCCTGACATTGTCTCATGGGGGAGAATTCTCCATTAGTTTGGCATATCAGGCGTTGTGTCACGCTCCGGCCATACAGTGGCTATCACCACTGTGGAAGGCCCCTGTGCCGCTTAAAATAAATATATTCGTCTAGCAGCTGCTCCGGAACCGCTTGCCCTCAAGGACTGAGGTCCTTAAGCGCAGCAGTCCGGGCGATGGCATGTGCCCCCTCTGTAGTATTCTAGAGACGGGCACTCACATCCTGTTTTCTTGTTCCGCGGCACGAGCTCTATGGAGCTTTATTCGGGAGGCACTCGGGTCCGATTGGGAGGCCGGAGACCTGGCCGAGTTCCTACAAGGCAGGGCGACCCAGCCGGGTCACAAGCGCCGCCTTTTTTGGTGTATCTTTGTGGCATTGATGTGGACTCTTTGGACAACTCTCAACAAAATGGTAATTGAGCAGATCTTTCCACGACGGACTTCTGACTCGTTTTTTAAATTTCTTACTTTTTTACAGTACTGGCACCTGCTTGCTAGACATCGGGTCCGCGACCTGCTTGGAGTGATGTTGGATGTGCTAGTGGCAGCGGCGCAACATCTTTGTGCTCCTTGGGCTTGCTTCGGAGTTTGCCACTAGGTGGCCTCTTTTATTTCTTATTCGTTTCTTGGGCGTGCTTGTGCTGCGGCCCCAGCCGTCTGTTTCTACTATTGGTCCTGGGACTTGGTTGTATGGAGGTTGGCTTTATTTATAAAGCGGGGCGAAAGCCTAGTTCGAGAGTGGTATCATAAACAGTTTGTCTAATTCACATCTATGTTTTTTAAGGATATCACATCTAAGCTCCCACAAATAGATTATGCAGCAACGAAGAAACAAAAAAATAGGACAAAAAATAGACCACAAACAGAGTGAACATGAGCTTAGATATATGTCACATCTAGATGTGTCTTAGACAGACCTTATCATAAAAGCTAAAAATGCATGTGTCTTCATGTGTGAATCTTCAGCGGTAGTTCCAAGTTTGCTGCTCGACAATTTTCAGACTACAAGTAAATTGATAGTCAATGCTCTTATCTGTAATACGAGTTGGTCTTCGACGTGTTAAGCACAAATGAGTAAACAGACCCAACAATAGTCTAATGATGTTTATTTACAGTCTTAGATTTGTAATCTCGCATGAAAAGCATAATTAAAATCACAAGGAAATCATCTTCTTATGCTCAACAACACTCCAAGAGCCGATTCTGCAATTTAATGTCTGCTTCCTTTTTTGTCCTTAGTAGAACATGAGTTAATTAATTTTCTGATAATCTGCGAATCTCCAAGTGAGTATTGTTGGCTCGAGAATCTTACGGGAGTTAGGGATTTAATATTGTATAAGTGAAAGGGAATAGTCTTTTTAAGTAGCAATCGGAGAAAGCTTACAGGTCATTCAGTGTTGGCTATGAATGTGGGTGTTAATTGCTACTCGATAAATTTAGAATTAATATCATTCTTTTGTTTTCTCTAACAACCAAGACGAGTGTTGTGCTCACTGAACTGGTGATGTTCCTTTCTCCAATTCTTCACCTTGATTACTGCCACCTATTTCCTATTGGTGACTGAGTCTTGATACCATGTTTGTATAGATAAAATCACCTTCCATTTCTACGTTAAGTAATTTGGGACGGAGGGAGTACTAAGGTGGTTACAAATTTGTTTCTGCTTGAAAGTGCAACTATCTATGGGTAGTTTTAGTAATTCTTAACAACATATAGCTCATTAAACTAATACTCTTTCAAGACGATCATTTCAGAAAGTTCAATGATTGGCGTGACATGGACTAGGAATGTGGACCCCTTAAAATGCTAAGGACACATATTGGCTCAAGCTCAAGACTCTACATTTTCATTTTAGTGATCCAAGATCACATTGAGTCCATAGGAAAAGCCAATACTATTAAAAGGGATGAGGTGTTGCTTAATGGCTTGCTTACTCAAAATGCTTAGTGATATGCTCCAAAATCCCTCATCCACTTTCTCATATCCACATATGTCCCAAACCAAAAGTCAAACTCGGCCCCACCGATTTGATCTATCCGGCACCACCGAGTTCATTTGACATAGCCACTGTCAGAAACCCTAGTAAGTTCGGTCTCATCGATAGGGATCTCGGTCTCACCGAGATGGGATTGCAAACTCTCTATTTCCCTTCGTAACGTTTCGGTCTAAGCAAGATGAGCGATCAGTTCCACCGAGTTCGTAATGCAAACTCTCTGTTTACTTTTCGTAATGTTTCGGTCTCACCGAAATGAGCGATTCGGTCCCACCGAGTTTGCCTGACCAACCCTCTGTTTGCCTATTACAGAAATTGGTCTCATCGAGATTACGTTATGCCCTAACCCTAATGAAATCGGTCCTTCCGAGTTAACATATCGGTCCCATCGAGAATCCTAACGTTCACATTTAAATCGGATTGACCGAGTTTAACTATTCGATCCCACCGAGTTTGGTAAATTGTGTGTAACGGTTAGATTTTGTGTGGAGGCTATATATACCCCTCCACCCATTCTTCATGCGTGGATAGAGCCATCAAAACGTGCCTACACTTCCAGCATTCATTTTCTGTGAGAGAACCACCTACTCATGTGTTGAGACCAAGATATTCCAATCCAACCACAGGAATCTTGATCTCTAGCCTTCCCCAAGTTGCTTTCCACTCAAATCATCTTTCCACCAAATCCAAATCTGTGTGAGAGAGTTGAGTGTTGGGGAGACTATTATTTGAAGCACAAGAGCAAGGAGTTCATCATCAACACACCATCTATTACCTCTTGGAGAGTGGTGTCTCCTAAATTGGTTAGGTGTCACTTGGGAGCCTCCGTCAAGATTGCGGAGTTAAACCAAGGAGTTTGTACGGGCAAGGAGATCGCCTACTTCGTGCAGATCTACCCTAATGAGGCAAGTCCTTCATGGGCGATGGCCATGGTGGGATAAACAAGGTTGCTTCTTCGTGGACCCTTCATGGGTGGAGCCCTCCATGGACTCGCGCAGTCGTTACCCTTCATGGGTTGAAGTCCCCATCAACGTGGATGTACGATAGCACCACCTATCGGAACCACACCAAAAATCTCTGTGTCTACATTGCTTTGCTCCTTCTAACTCCCCCTTTACCTTCATATGCAATGATTACATTCCCCTGCTATACTCTTAGAATTGCATGTGTAGGTTGATTGCTTGACTTAAAATTGGAAAAAGGCTAGATTTTTATTTGGTCAAGTAGTCTAATCACCCCCCTCTAGACATACTTTCGATCCTACAAGTGGTATCAGAGTTTTGGTCTCCATTTGCATTGATTTCCATAGCTTTGGTGATCATAGCCTTGGTTTCACAACCTAGGAGAGTACGTCATCTAGCGAGGGAAATTACCACCGTAGAGGTCCTTACTTTGATGGTACTAATTTTGCTAGTTGGAAGCATAAGATGAAAATGCATATTCTTGGACATAACCCCGCCGTTTGGGCTATTGTGTATATTGGCTTGCAAGGTGAATTCTTTGATGGGAGAGAACCGAACCGTGAAGCTACCGCGGAAGAGTTGAAGATGCTGCAATACAATGCTCAAGCTTGTGATATCCTCTTCAATGGATTGTGCCCCGAAGAATTCAACAAAATCAGCCGTCTTGACAATGCAAAGGAAATTTGGGATATTTGATTGATATGCACGAAGGTACCAACTCCGTCAAGGAATCCAAATTGGATGTGCTTCAAAGTCGGCTTGAGAAGTTCAAAATGAAGGATGGTGAAGGTGTCGCTGAAATGTACTCTAGGCTTGCTCTCATCACAAATGAGATTGTTGGCTTAGGAAGTGAAGAGGTGACAGACATATACATCATCAAGAATATCCTAAGAGCCTTGGATGAAAAATATGATACCTCGTGCACATTGATCCAAATGATGCCCAATTACAAAGATCTCAAGCCAACGGAAGTCATTGAAAGAATTGTTGCTCATGATATCACTACTGAAATCAGCTACTTTGCCATCTGCCAGCTCTTTGCCGCCAGCTAGCGGACAGCAAAGAAGCTCTTTGCCATCAGCTACCAAAAAGCAGACGGCAGAGAACTAGCTGATGGCAAAGACCTAATTTGCCATCAGCCAGTTCTTTGCCGTCGGCTAGCAGACGGCAAAGAGGGAGGGGCCCCACTGACGAGCTGCTAAAAAAAAACCTAACGCTCCCCTCTTTGCCGTCCGCTAGAGGACGGCAAAGAGCAAAAAGGCGGACGACAAAGGGGGGCGGACGGCAAAGAGGGAGGGCCCAACTAACGTTAACGGCCGCGCCCCACCCTGCCCCTCTCTCTCTCTTTCTCTCCCCAGTTACTCGCCGCCGCCCCGTCGCCCCACCACCCCGCCACCGCCCCAGCGCCCCCCGCCCCGTCGCCCCTGCCGCCCTGCCGTCTGGGCGCCGCCACGCCCCGGCGCCCCGGCACGCCCGCGCCACGCCGCCCTGGCCGGGCCAAGCCCCGTAGCCACTGCCGCCGCCCCGGCCGCCCGCCCCCGCTCCTCCCCCGCCCAGGCCGCCCCGCCCCCCTCCTCCACCCAGGTGAGCTCTCTGCCTCCTTTTTTTTCCTTTTTTCTGTTTTTTTAGTTTTAGGTTTATGTTTAGTTTAGATTTAGTTTTAGTTTTAAGATTAGTTTTAGGTTTCTAGGTTTAGTTTTAGTTTAGTTTCAGGTTTAGATTTAGTTTTTTCCTTTTTCTGTTTTTTTAGTTTTAGGTTTAGGTTTAGGTTTAGTTTAGTTTTAGGAAAGAAGAAGAAGAGAAAAAGTGGAGAGGAGAAGAAGAAGAAGAGGAGGAGGAGAAGAAAAAAGAAGAAGAGGAAGAAGAAGAAGAAAAAAGAGGAGAGGAGGAGAAGAAGAAGAGGAAAAAGGAAAGGAGGAAGAAGAAGAAGAAGAAGAAGAAGAAGAAGGAAAAAAAGGAAGAAGAGGAAGAAGAGGAAGAAGAAGAAAAGGAAAAAAAGGAAAAAAACCCGACCCGACACGGTACCCAGACCCCGACCCGGCACCCCAACACGATACCCCGACCCCGAGACCCCGACACCCCGACCCCGAGACCCCGAGACCCCGACACCGACACCTTGACCCCGACCCCGACCCCAACAGCCCGACCCCGAGCCTGACCCGACACCCCGACCCGGACACCCTGACCCCGACCCCGACCCCCCAAGCCTGACCCGACACCCCGACCCCGAGCCTGACCCGACACCCTGACCCCGACACCACACCCCGACCCCGGAAACAACACCCCGACACCAACACGGCACTACCCCGACATCGACACGACACCCCGACCCCCCGACCCCGAAACAGCACCCCGACCCCGACACGGCACCCCGACACCGACAGGACACCCCGACCCCCGACACCTCCCGAAAAGGTGTTCTTTGGCCTTCCAGAGGCCGACGGGGTCATATATTTGTGAATTATTAGTTAGGTCATATATTTTTCGATTTTGTTATGAAAAACATCATATATAATTGTGTTGATCGTGTAGTTTTAAATGTGCAGTTGTTTCATCGCTGCGAGGTTTGGTGTTCGATGACCTCGCCGTGCGTTTGACGAGCTCTGCCCCTTCGTTCGTGGGTGAGCACAAATGACAAGTCCTCCTCCCCCATTAATTATTTGATCTATTTCGATGAAACTTGATAGCTAGCTATATATGTGTCTTGAATCATCAGTATGCGTAACCAATATGTGTCTCCCGTTCGAAAGCGTCATAGTTATAAATATGCATGCATTTGCATATTTATAACCTTGATTCTTTCGAATTGTCCAACGCTATCCATGGACAGCCCGAGTATGTGTAGATTGGGTTCGTTTTCCCATATGCTTTGCTCCAGATCCGACGCATAAATTTCGTCAGTGCCTCCCCTGTTGTTCTCCGGGTACACATCCTCTATGTTTATTGCAGAGACGTGTATCAGGAGAACAGCGGGGAGGTGCTGCCAAAATTTTGCGTCGGATCCGGAGCATAGCATGGGAAAATGAACCCAATCTACACATACACGGGTGGGATTAGGACCTATCATTACCTATTAGAGTGTAGGTTGCATGGACGTAATAAAATTGACAAAGTAGATCAACTGATGAATATATACATGGTGAATTACATATATAATTGTTGTGTGTCCAGTAGCTTTGAAAGTCAAGATGAGTGACCGTGCGTGGATGTATACCGGTCACACTGGTCAGAACAAATGGAGCGCTGAATGGTTCACAAAAACCAAGGGGTTTGTGCAAGCCGCATTTGCAAATGGCCAAAAGAAAACCTGGTGCCCCTGTTTCTGGTGCGGCAATTGGGAAAAGAAGACAGAGGCTGAAATGGGCAAACACCTGCAGAAGAGTGGTTTTACGCCCGATTATACGGTGTGGACATTTCATGGTGAGTCTGCCCAACGTGACCGAGCTGAGGTGGATCGTCGTCGCACCGACGAGCATGGTACCGGGATGGAAAACATGGTGCAAGACTATGATGATGCTCGGGATTCGGACGAGGAGATGGAGGAATCTGCAAAGGCCTTCAATGAAATGTTGGAGTCTTCAAAACGTCCGCTCCACGAGCACACTGAGCTTTGTCAGTTGGATGCCATCTCACAAGTAATGGCTCTGAAGGCTCAGTTCAACTTGGGTAGAGAATGCTATGACGCAATTATGACAGTATTTGGACGCTTTCTACCCAAAGGCCATGTAATGCCTGTAAACCTGTACCAGTCGGACAAAATCCTCCGTGCACTGAAGATGCCCTATGAGAAGATACATGCCTGTGAGAAAGGATGTGCCTTATTTAGGCTTGACTATGCGGACTTGAACTATTGTCCCATTTGCAAGTCTTCCAGGTATATTGTGGTAGACAACGGTATGGGTAAGAAGACACAGACCAAAATCCCCGTTAGTGTTCTTCGGTATATGCCAATCGTACCAAGACTTCAACGTCTTTTCATGGTCGAAGAGATGGCCAGACAGATGACATGGCACAAAACAGGCAAAAGAACCGAACTAGATGCAGATGGGAATCTGATGATGGTACACACATCGGACGGTGTTGAGTGGAAAAAGTTTGATGAATTACATGCTGACAAAGTGGCAGATCTGAGGCATCCTCGAGTCGGCATCAGCACGGATGTGTTCAGTGTGTTTGGTATGACGGCAGCCCAATATAGTTGTTGGCTCGCATTTGTCTTTCCACTCAATCTCCCCCCCGGACAGATTATGCAAAGAAAGAACATTTTCCTAACGTTGATAATTCCAGGACCCAACTATCCAGGGAAAAATATGAATGTGTACATGCAGCCGCTTAAGGACGAATGGCAAGAAGCCTGGGATAATGGGTTCAAGACATACGACGCCTTTAGCAAACGGAACTTCATAATGCGTGTCTGGTACATGTACTCGACGCATGACTTGCCGGCGTATGCGCTATTCGTTGGCTGGTGTGTGCATGGAAGGTTCTCGTGCCCCACATGCAAGGGAGCTCTTGAGTTTCGTTGGCTTCAGGCTGGTCGCAAGTTTTCTTGCTTTGACATGCATAGACAGTTCCTGGATCCTCGCCATAAGTTTAGGAAAGACAAGAAGAACTTCATTAGGGGTAGAGTTGTCAAAAACTCTGCACCACCTGCATTGACAGGCCAACAGACCCTGGATCAGTTAAACGCTCTCGAGCCAGATCCACAACGTCCAGGGTACTTCAAGGGGTATAATACTAAGCACGCGTGGACTCACAAAACATGCTTATGGGATCTGCCTTACTTCAAAGACCTCCTTTGCCCACACAACATCGACGTGATGCACACTGAGAAGAATATCACCGAGGCACTTTTTGGTACATTGTTCGACATAGATGGGAAGTCAAAGGATAATACTAAGGCTAGAGTCGATCTGGAGGCGCTATGTGATAGGCCGTTACAAAACATGAAAGAACCGAAAGGAAAGCAGAACTGGACGAAGCCAAAGGCATGGTTCAATCTTGGAAGGTCAGCTATGAGGGAAATTCTCTTGTGGGTGCAACAGCAGTTGATGTTCCCCGATGGGTATGCAGCGAATCTAAAGAGGGGAGCGAATCTTGATAAACTGAAGATATTTGGTCTCAAGAGTCATGATTGGCACATATAGATTGAGCGGGTAATGCCGGTGATGTTGCGTGGCTTCATCCCTGAGGATGAATGGCTAGTACTGGCAGAACTCAGCTATTTCTTCCGTGTTCTTTGTGCGAAAGGACTATCGCCTGGCGTGCTAGAAGAAATGGAAGAGTTGGTGCCGGAGTTGATCTGCAAGTTAGAGAAGATCTTTCCACCGGGCTTCTTTAATCCAATGCAGCATTTGATTTTGCATCTCCTGACTGAGGCAAGATTGGGGGGGCCCGTGCAAAATCATTGGTGCTACCCAACTGAGAGGATGCAGAAGACGCTTCGAGAAAAATGTAAAAATAAATGTAGAATTGAAGCATCGATGGCTGAGGCATTCATCACAGAGGAGGCGGCAAACTTCGTAACAGCGCACTACGAAGCCAAAAATCGTCATTTGCATAATCCGAAGCCTCGGTACAATGCTGACGAGGCTAAAAAGGGTGGATCCAACCTCAGCCTATTCAAAGGGAATCTCGCACCAGCTAGTGTTTCACATCCAGTATCTTTGGATAACGAAGAATGGCGGACAATTTCGTTGTATATCTTCAACAACCTGATAGAAGTGTGGCCGTACATCGAGTAAGTTCTCGGTACATTGTTTTGCAACTTCTATTTCCTTTGAACTTCTCTTATTCCTAGATATGTCATACAGTCGATACGTTGCCATATTCTCGTATGGAGCGGAGATCCAAAAGGATTCCGTCGAAGAGTATGAGCTTCTCGCAAAGCAAGGAGGCGGCTATCCCGGTTTCATCTCTTGGTTCAAACAAACGGTAATTTCTATTAGACAATTTCATTTCATTCGCTAATTTGTGCATAATGCAACAATCCTTTCATATTAAACTTGTAGGCTAATTCAGAGTCTATGGACGCCGAATTGAGACAAGTCGCTAATGGTTTTGACTATAAGGTCCGTTCATTTGACAAGTACGACATCAACGGGTATCGCTTTCGTACCTATGGCAAAGAGCTATCTATGTCCGACCAAAAGTCTACAAATTGTTGTGTATCTGCTATCGGTGAAGGAGGTAGCGAGTATTATGGGAGAGTTGAAGCAATTTATGAACTTCTGTTCTATGGTGAAAACCCACCGAATGTCGTAGTCTTCAAATGTTATTGGTTTCAGCCGAAGGAGACTAGAAGGACTCATGAACATATAGGGCTAGTTGAAATCAACCAAAGCACCCATTTAGATGTTCCTGATGTCTATATTACGGCTCAACAGGCGACCCAAGTATTCTATCTACCGTGGGCCTGCCAAACTAATCCAAATCTGAAAGGTTGGGATGTCGTTTATGAAGTGCCGCCACGTGCTAGACTTTTTCCCCCAAAGGAAGAGGATTATGAACCTCACATTAACCCAGACACATATGAAGGAGAATTCTTCCAAGAGACACGTCTTTCCAAAAAGCGTTTCAAGAACCGCTATACTTCACCCCAAAACATTGAAGTAGACAACGACAATGAATCCGACATCACCCCAGAGGAGGAACAAGAAGAGCCGGAACAAGAAGAGGTTACTGCTGCGGATGACCTGTCAATGCTTGACCGATTACGTCAAGGTGGCCTTGCACATGTTGATGCCAATGAACCCTATGAGCCCATCATTGATTATAGTGATGATGATTATGCATTTATTGATGATACTGATCGAGATTATTAGTAGTGTCAGGTATTCAATTTTTTCATGTTGTACTTAATGATGATACACTTAAGTGATATACATATTATTATTCATGTCGGTACTTTTTTTATTTTGTACTAATTTCGTTTATTCTTTGTCATGGCAGGTGTTGAAAGATGGTGGGCGCTGGTCGGGAGCGCGCCGAGGCCCCTTCTTCGTCGGCGCGTGGTGCGAGGTCTTCCATTCCACACGCACCTCTCCGCCGAGGATTGCTGGACAGTATGGCGACACCGCCGATCCCTTCTTCATCGACCGCGGTGCCCAGCAGGGGACGAGGTAAGAAGAAGAGAGGAGGTGGAGCACGTGGTCGCGGGAGAGGAGGTAGGGTGACTCTTACGGCACCTTCCTCGCCGCCGCCCCCAGCTGTTTCACCCGAGCACGTGACTGCTAGGGTGGACTCGTCTGAGGAGGAGGCTGCACGGACTCCGGTCCACGAGCCTCCGGTCCACGGGTCTTCGGCCCACGAGCCTCGGGTCGACGGGCCTTCGGCCCACGAGACTTGGGCCCACGAGACCCCGGAGGAGCACACGTCTGGATGGGGTACCTGGTCGGGTCAGCCTGAGGAGCCGAGTGGCCAAGCTGATGATGGCGGGGAGCCGAGTGGCCATGCTGATGATGGCGGGGAGCCGACTGATGAGGAGGGGGAGGAGGGGGGCAACGTCTACCAGCGTGGTGCTACACGGCTCCCGTCCGTGCCGGCGACCCGCGAGCAGAGGTGGTTGATTTTCCCTGATGGGGAGAGGTAAGTGCATTTAATCTTTTTGTACCTTCTGCATTCATGTTTCTTCAAATAACTGATGTGTTGGCCTTGTCATGCTGCAGGGGTTGGGACCACCATGAAAGTGTCCGCCGGCCCAACTCCGTCCTTGGAGTTCTGATTCGGCAAAACTTCTCGGGGTTTGTCACGTTGCCTGGTGAGGGTCGGCTTCCAGAGGTTGGATTGACTTGGGAGCACTACTTGGCTGCCTCGGCCCCGCCGGGTGAGATTATCGACGGTGTCTTGTGCAAGACGAGGGCAGACGTCGTGATCAGAAAGTTCTGGGTAATTGCTCCTTTACACAATTAAAAATCTTCAACTAGCTAGTTATTAATTGTACTAATCAATATTGTCTCATTTGATTGCAGACATTCTACAGGTGTGAGGAGGGATACGAGGAGGAGGCGGATCATGTTATCCACAAGGAGTGCAAGCGCCTACTTCAGAACTTACGGCATGAGGTTCGGGTGCAGGCTGTTCGAGACTACTACGCCGGGCATGGTATCAAGAAGCCCAAGCAGGAGTGCCGCGATAAGTTCTTGAGTAAGGAGAAGTACATGAAGGTAATTCTTAAGGCCTTGTACTTACTTCCTTCATTTAGTAATTCATAGCCGTAGCGCTCAAGTTTCTATTTGCTAACTTAGGCCCCTCCGAGATGGTGTGCGGATCGGATGGATTGTTGGGAGGTGTTGGTCAATGCGTGGTGCTCAAAAGAATGGCTGGCCACCCACAAAGAGGCCAAGGACAAACGTGCCCAAATGGAAGGTGTGCCACACCACCAAGGCAGCTCCAACTTATTTCAGTACGGGCGGAACTGGGTATGTGGTTTGCTTCATGATTCATGCAATTCATTCATCATGCTAGCTTTAGCCCTTTAATTACTAATTTACTTTGTTTCTCTCTTTCAGGCACGCTACAATAAGGCGGATAAGGTGCCAGAGGTGTACGACCTGTATGCCATGGCCCACACTAGCCCTTACAAGAAAGTCAAGGCATTCTCTGCGTCTGACCTCGATGATCCAAAGAACTTCACCAACATCTCCGCCCACGACAAGCTCGTGCAATATAGAGATCAGGGGAAGGCGAGGAAAGGGGAGGACTTTAACCCGAGCCAGGGTCCCATTGATACAGAGCTGCTGATGATATCTGGTGGCGGGAGGTCCCATGGCTCCATAGCCATGGGAGATGGACTTATCCGTTGTCCTAGCACTCTCCCGGAGATCAAGGCACGCCAGTCGAGCTTCGCTCCTGAGATAAGGCCTCGTGAACGGCCAGTCCAACTCGCCTTCAAGGTTAGTTATACATACTCAGCTATCTTTCTCCATTACATTGTGTGCGCTTCCATCAATGATTACAAATGGTCATGTGAGTGGTGTTGCAGGTTGCTATACAGAGTGAGAGAGATGGAACGGAGAAACTTCTGGCGGAGGCGGCGGAGAGGCAGCGGGAGTTGGAGGAGAAGACGACAAAGATGTTGGAGCAGGAGAGGGCACGGAATGACATGCAGGCAAGGGCCATGTACGATCTCCTTGTGGTAAGTTTCTTTTGCAGATTACTTGCCAGTCTTAACATTTGAGTCTCATTACTAACTAGTATGACTCTGTTGTGAAAACCAAATGTGCAGTCTGTGTGCGAGAAGTCCGGTCAGACCACTCCGCCGATGCCAGTGATTGCTCCTGGGAGCACGGTGAGTTTAATTTGAATGGACATTACTTGCTAGTCTTAACATTTGAGTGTCATAATGCTAACGAGACATTGAAAATGATCTTTGGTGTAGCTTAACTCTAGAAACGCATCGCACGATCCTTCTCCAGCTACCGGCGCGAGCCAGCCCGCTCCTTCTCCAGCTACCGGCGCGAGCCAGCCCGCTCCTACACCTCTGTGATCATGGTAAGTTTCTCTAGTGTTTTGCTTAACAAATGCATAAAGACCTAGACTTAGCTTTATTTCCTCCAATATGCTTACCATAATGACCTAGAGTTAGCTTCTTTTCCTCCAAAATGACTTAATAAGCTTACTGACCTCATAAACCATCCATTCTACCTAAGTTATCTCTAAAATGACTCATTTTACCTTAGTTAGCTTACAAGTGATCCAATTTATCCAAGTTAGCTCTAAAATGACCCATTTTATGTAGATTAGCTCCTAAATGATCCATTTTACCTACGTTAGCTTTAAAATGACCCATTTCACCTAGGTTAGCTCCAAAATGACCCATTTCACCTAGGTTAGCTCCAAAATGACCCATTTCACCTAAGTTAGCTAAAAAACGATCCATTTTACCTTAGTTAGCTAAAAAAACGTGGCATTTCACCTTAGTTAGCTCATAAACGACCCATTTCAACTAAGTTAGCTCCAAAATGATCAATTTCACCTAGGTTAGCTCATAAACGACCCATTTCACCTAGGTTACCTCATAAACGACCCATTTGACCTAGGTTAGCTCATAAATGACCCATTTCACCTAGGTTAGCTCATAAACAACCTATTTCACATAGGTTAGCTCATAAATGACCCATTTCACCTAGGTTTGCTCATAAACGACTCATTTCACCTAACTTAGCTCATAAACGACCCATTTCACCTAGGTTTGCTCATAAACGACCCATTTCACCTAACTTAGCTCCAAAATGATCCATTTCACCTAGGATAGCTCATAAACTACCCATTTCACCTAGGTTAGCTCATAAACGATACATTTCACCTAAGTTAGCTAATATATGGCATATACTTCTTCTTCTAGTCTTATTCTTCTATTCTTTTTCTTCTAGTCTAATTCTTCTTCTAGTCTTCTTTTTCTAACTTTCTTATTTGTCATTTTGCAGGTTTCATTCACTTCACGGAAGCCAGCTTCCTATGATGGATTGCTTGCTTTTTCCTGTTTTTTCCTTTGATGCACTTCTTGTATTCTACTCGCTTGCTATGATGAAACTTTGCATATTGTAATATGTATGGATCGATGGAACTATGTGCAACCTACTATGTATGTATGGATGGATATATATGTGCTGTATATTTATTATGTTGGATATATATGTGCTGGATATTTATGTGATGGATATATATGTGCTATGAAATATTTGTTGTGATAATTGTTGGATATAAGAAAAACAGAACAAAAAAGAGGCAGTGCAAGCTCTTTGCCGTCCGCGGCAGACGGCAAAGACCCCTTTGCCATCGGTGGCAGACGACAAAGGGGGCACGTGGCGCCCACCTGTGCTTCCTCGGGATGGACCATTTGGCCAATTTGCCTACCGGGGCGGACGGCAAAGCCAAGCTGATGGCAAAGACTTTGCCTTTGCCGTCCGCCGGGCGGACGGCAAAAAAGAGCGGGCGCTGACGTATAGCTGACGTCGTCTGGCGGACGGCAAAGAGGCGCTCAAATTTGCCGTCCGCTGGCGGACGGCAAAGGCCGCCGTTAGCCGCCTAACGGAGTAACGTTGGCGGGCGTGCAACATTTTGCCGTCCCCCCTCTTTGTCGTCAGCCGCTGTAGGCAAAGGGCTCTTTGCCGTCTGCCATAAAAAGCAGACGGCAAAGGACCTGTTTGCCGACCCTATCTTTGCCGTCACTGTTTGCCATCCGCCGCGGACGGCAAAGTGCTTTGCCGTCAGCCGTCCCTGCCTTTGCCGTCCGCCATGGCAGACGGCAAAGTACTGGATTCCTGTAGTGTATGTCACTCAAGGATAAAGAAGAGCTTCACAACAAGTCAAGTGGTGTGTACAAAGCCTCATGTGATGCTCCTACATCATCAAGTGAGAAACAAGCCTTCAATGAGGAATTGAGCCTAATGGTGAAGAATTTCAACAAGTTATACAAGAGTAGAAAGGAAAGAAGTTCCAAGTCAAGGTCCTACAATGACAAAAAGATCTTCTAGTCATGAGCGTAATTGCTACAATTGTGGAAGACCCGGACACTACTCCAATGGGTGTACAACTCCCTACAAGAGAAGAGAAGACTCACCTAAAAGGAGAAGCAAAAGAGAAGAATCACCTCCTAGAGAGAGAAGGAGTAGAGATGATCATTATGAGCGAAGAACCTCTCGCGGAAGCAAAGATTCAGAAAGGAAGTACAAGTCATCAAGGAGCTACACAAAATGAAGACATCAAGCTCACGTTGGTGAATGGGTATCCGGTTCCGACTCCGACCACCACTCCGAGAGAAGTTATCACTCCAACTCCGAATATACTCAAGATGAAGGTGTTGCTGGTCTAGTACTTGTGTCAACCAACTCCTATGACATATTTGAATCACCAAATGAAGGAATTGGAAGATGCTTCATGGCTAAAGTGTAACACCCCGGATGTAACTTGCCATATTTGTAACTCCGACTCTACCATTTCCGGCTTTAAGTTACGAGATTTCCCTTCGTGGTTGGGTTTGTCTTTGTTTTGCATTTTGTTCATGTCATGCATTTCATATCATGTCATCATGTGCATCTCTTTTGCATACGTGTTCGTCTCATGCATCCGAGCATTTTCCCCGTTGTCTGTTTTGCAATCCGACACTCCTACGTGCACCCGCGCACCCCTCTTGTCTCTTTTCGTGAGCGGGTGTTAAACGTTCTTGGAATGGACTGATATTTGTCAAGTGGCCTTGGTACACCACCGGTAGACCGCCTGTCAAGTTTCGTGCCATTTGGAGTCCGTTTGATACTCCAACGGTTAACCGGGTAACCGGAAAGGCCTCTTGTGTGTTGCAGCCCAACACCCCTCCAAAATGGCCGAATAACCCATCCAAACCTCTTCCATGTCCTCCGCCATCGGATCACGATCGTGTGGGTGAAAACTACACCTCATTTGGACACTCCTACCTCCTCCTAGCTATAAATATGTGATCCCCTCTGAATTTTTCGGGTCCAAACCCTAGATCCACTTCACCCGCCGCCGCTGGACACGTCCGGATCAGGCCGAACATGTCCGCCCGCCGCCGACCGGCGAACCAGGAGCCGCCACGGTACCGCCGCCGTCCCGCGTGCCGCCGAGGCCCAGATCTGGCCCCCACGGGCCCGTACGTCGCCGCCCGCGCCCGCACGCGCTCCGCCGTCCCGCCGCGTGCCTCCACCGCGCGCCGCCCCGGACCGGCTCTGCGTCGCCGCCTCCTTCCGCCCCCGACTCCGGCGAGCTCCTCCTCTCGGATCCCGCAAGTCCCTCCTCTCCGGTGAACCTCCGACGAGTTCTCCGGCCATCCTCGGGAAGCGCATCAAAACCCTAGATCTGAGATTTCGGGAGGTCATTTTTCCACTAAGTCTTTTCCCTGTTAAATTTTATGCCTCTGTTCTTCATGCCATAACTCCATGACCGTAGCTTCATTTCATGCACATGATATATCAAAATTTTCATGGGAGATGCTCTTCATTTCATTCCATTGTGGAATGCTTGTTTGAGTCCATCTTGATGCCCAAATCATTGATACAAGAGTGCTATAAATTGTTAGGTGCTGTTACTTATCAGAGTATGAGGATTTGTCATTTTTGTCACATTTGTCGTGTGCTTCATATGGGCATGATCTCTTCATGTGTTTTGAACTATGCCATGCCATCTTTACGGGGGTGCTTGCCATGTATTTTTGTGATCAATGTGGTGACTAGCACAAGCATGCAAAGTAGCCTTTGTGATATTGCTGATTTCAGGGACTTAGGATTTTGCTAAGTCCTTTGCCTGCTGTTATTTTTATTCCATGTAAACATGATGCTACAGTGAGATCCATGATTGTTTTGAGTACCTTAAGTAAGGATGTTTTGGACATATGGTTATGCTCTATCCATCCATGGCCCTTTTTGCAATTATGGAGGGCCCTATCATGTCTCAATCTTGCTCTACTTTTGCTATAAAATGTTCCTGGCAGATTTTTTACATGTTAATCAATATTGCCATGGTTGTTGTAGTTGATCCATGCATGCTATAAACTTGCTCTTGCCATGGTTAGCTTCATGAACATATCATCTTGCTGTTAGTATGCTTATCTTGTCATGCAAAGCTTTGTGATGAGTGTTTTGGGCTCGCAAAGATGCCTTCATAATTCTATTTATGCCATGCTCTGTTTTCTGCTAAATATGAAACTGTTAATAAAACTTGCTATGTTTACATGAGTGCCATCATATCTTCTGTGCCTGTTTGGCTCATGATCATTAAGGAACTTTTGTTCTATGCATTTAGTAGATTCATGCCATGCCTTGTATTGCTATGATATGTTCCTGTAGCATGTTGTTTGCTTGCTCTAAACATGGCTTCCTGATGTTATTTCTGGCATGTTAATATTTTCACTAAGTCTGTGAAGCTGATATCTTTTGCACTTTTGCCATGCTTGTTTGAACCTGCTCTTGTGTGATTTAGCCATAGCTCAGTGTTCATGTTTTGTCAAGCATCTTGAGTACATCACTTCCATATGCTTTGTTGCTATGTTGGGGGTGCAGTAGCTTAGTTTCTTGTTGCTTTCTAGATGGCATTGTGCTGTTAATCGCAAAATTGTGCCATTATTGTTTTGCTTGCCATTTGCAAACCGTGCATCCGATTCCGGTGATCTTTATATCGATTTCGACCGAAATCATCTCATCTTTCAAGCGGCACACTTGGTTTGCCAAGTTTATGCCTTGATAAATCTTTTCCTTCCGGAGCTTGCATATGCATTGCATATCACATCTTGCATATCATGCCATGTTTTGCATCATGTTGATTGTGCATTGCACCGTGATTAATTGTTGGTCCTTTGCTTGTGTTCTTGCTTTGGGTAGAGCCGGGAGACGAGTACGTGATCGAGGAACCTGTTGAGTACGCCTACGAGGATCAAGCTTTCGTCAACACTGAGAACTTTGCATGCAAGATGACCATAGCCTCGAAATCACTTCTATCTTTGCTTGCTAGTTGTTCGCTCTATTGCCATGCCGCGATACCTACCACTTGATTTATCACCCCTCCCATATTGCCATGTCAAGCCTCTAACCCACCTTTCCTAGCAAACTGTTGTTTGGCTATGTTACCGCTTTGCTCAGCCCCTCTTATAGCATTGCTAGTTGCAAGTGAAGTTGAAGTTTGTTCCATGTTGGAACATGGATCTTGTTGGGATATCATTATTATATCTTGTTTACTTTAATGAATCTATATACTTGGTAAAGGGTGGAAGGCTCAGCCTTATGCCTGGTGTTTTGTTCCACTTTTGCTGCCCTAGTTTCCGTCATACGGTGTTATGTTCCTTGATTTTGCGTTCCTTACGTGGTTGGGTGTTATGGGAACCCCTTGATAGTTCGCCTTGAATAAAACTCCTCCAGCAAGGCCCAACCTTGGTTTTACCATTTTCCACCTAAGCCTTTTCCCTTGGGTTCCGCAGACTCAAGGGTCATCTTTATTTTAAACCCCCGGGCCAGTGCTCCTCTGAGTGTTGGTCCAAACTAGAGCACCGTGCGGGACCGTCCCTTGGAAACTTGGGTTATGTTGGTACCTGTATGCTTATCTTATCCGGTGTGCCTTGAGAATGAGATATATGCAGCTCCTATCGGGATTTGTCGGCACAGTTGGGTGGTCTTGCTGGTCTTATTTTACCTTTGTCGAAATGTCTTGTAACCAGGATTCCGAGTCTGATCGGTCTTCCCGGGAGAAGGAATATCCTTCGTTGACCGTGAGAGATTGTGATGGGCTAAGTTGGGACACCCGTACAGGGTTTTGAACTTTCGAAAGCCGTGCTCGCGGTTATGGGAAGATGGGAATTTGTTAATATCCAGTTGTAGAGAACCTGACACTTAACTTAATTAAAATGAATCAACCGCATGTGTAGCCGTGATGGTCTCTTTTCGGCGGAGTCCGGGAAGAGAACACGGTCTCGTGTTATGCTTGAACGTAAGTAGCTTCAGGATCACTTCTTGATCACTATTAGCTTCTCGACCATGCTTTGCTTCTCTCCTCGCTCTCTTTTGCGTAAGTTAGCCACCATATATGCTTAGTGCTTTGCTGCAGCTCCAACTCACTACCCCTTTCCTACCTTTAAGCTTAAATAGTCTTGATCGCGAGGGTGTGAGATTGCTGAGTCCCCATGACTCACACATACTTCCAAACAGATGCAGGTGCCGATGATGCCAGTGCAGGGGACGCTACCAAACTCAAGTGGGAGTTCGACGAGGATTCGGGCCGTTACTATGTTTCTTTTCTGGATGATCAATAGAGTAGCCTAGTTGGGGCGATCGGGGATCTAGCATTTGGGGTTGTCTTTCTTTATTTTGGTTCCGTAGTTGGACCTTTGATTGTATTCTAGATGATGTATGATATATTTATGTATTGTGTGAAGTGGCGATTGTAAGCCGACTCCTTATCCCTTTCTTATTCAGTACATGGGATGTGTAAATATTACCCCTCTTGCGACATGCCTACCATGCGTCTATGCCTCTAAGTCGTGCCCCGACACGTGGGAGATATAGCCGCATTGTGGGTGTTACATAAAGGCCCAAAGGTATCACACCCCGAGTATGTTGATTTCAATAGTGATGAAGATGATTTGCTAGGTGATTATGATTTGCTTGTTGACAATTGTAGTGATGAAAACTATGATGAACTTGCTATTAATCATGCTAGTCAAGATAAAACGAATGACGATGATAAGAAGGAGATTGAGCGTATAATTAAAGAACTAAACACTCTTAAGTTAGCTCATGAAACTACCTTAGAAGATCATCGAGAGCTTTTAAAAACTCATGAGAAGCTACGCTTTGAAAAGCTCAACCTTAAGCAAGAGCATGGTTTCTTAAAAGCAAGCATTTACTCTTGTCTACTTACATGCCCCAAGTAAAATCTAGCAACAAGAACAAGAAAGATTCTTCTTCTAGTAGTAACAACAATCATGTTAAATCCAATGTTGTTGCTTCTAGTAGTTCTCTTGATTCCACTAATGATTCTCTTAGCCAAGTTACACATGAGCAAGAAAATAGCTTATTGAAGGGAATTATAGAGAAAGGTGTTTACAAGAGCCTTGCCAGAAGTAAGCAATTTGAGGAAATTGTACACAAGCAAGGAAGGCATCGGAAGAATCAAGGTGTTGGTTTTGAACGAAAGTTCAATGCCAATGGAGTTGGGTGGGAAGAAGATCAATACCCCAAGACGAAGTTTGTTTCTCAACAAGAGAAGTATGATCCTACTTCCTTCAAGGGGACACAAGCTCAAGATGATCTTCCACCACAAGACCACAAGCAAAAAAGGCAAGGACAAGCTTTAAGAGGAGATTGATGCATTTGAAGAAGCACCCAAGGCCTTGGTCAAGTGGGTTCCCAAGACTACATCAAGTTCTACTTCATCAAGTACGACTACAACTCCAAAGATCCCCATCAAGTTGATGTGGATCCCGAAGAAGAAGAACTAGAGAGTTCTTGAGGGTGACTCCGCCAACATCCTTCACTCATATCATTTTGGCGAGAACAAGTGCAAACAACTTCCACATCTTGCACTAGTTCAAGGAGTCACAAACACTCTTGTTGATAAGACAAGGAACAAGGTAACCTAATGCTTTCATGGACATCATCATGTATGAACTTCACTCTATGTCTATGGATATCCTTGTTTGTTCATTGTGGGACTAACCCGTGTAGGTATTGAAAGTGCAACTCACTCCAATGGATTGCTCCAAATGATCTACATCAACAATGATCATCCACATCTTTCATCATCTACATGAAGTCATCATCGACAAAACCCAAGGTTAGTTCATCCCTCTTAGGGGGGATATCACATCTAGGGGGGGCTTGAAGGAAATATGCCCAAGAGGCAATAATAAAGTTATTATTTATTTCCTTATAATCATGATAAATGTTTATTATTCATGCTAGAATTGTATTAACCGGAAACATAATACATGTGTGAATACATAGACAAACTAGAGTGTCACTAGTATGCCTCTACTAGACTAGCTTGTCAATCAAAGATGGTTATGTTTCCTAACCATGGACAAAGAGTTGTCATTTGATTAACAGGATCACATCATTAGTTGAATGATCTGATTGACATGACCCATTCCATTAGCTTAGCACCCGATCGTTTAGTATGTTGCTATTGCTTTCTTCCATGACTTATACATGTTCCTATGACTATGAGATTATGCAACTCCCGTTTTCCAGAGGAACACTTTGTGTGCTACCAAACGTCACAACGTAACTGGGTGATTATAAAGGAGCTCTACAGGTGTCTCCAAAGGTACATGTTGGGTTGGCGTATTTCGAGATTAGGATTTGTCACTCCGATTGTCGGAGAGGTATCTCTAGGCCCTCTCGGTAATGCACATCACATAAGCCTTGCAAGCATTAAACTAATGAGTTAGTTGTGAGATGATGTATTACGAAACGAGTAAAGAGACTTGCCGGTAACGAGATTGAACTAGGTATTGGATACCGACGATCGAATCTCGGGCAAGTAACATACCGATGACAAAGGGAACAACGTATGTTGTTATGCGGTCTGACCGATAAAGATCTTCGTAGAATATGTAGGAGCCAATATGGGCATCCAGGTCCCGCTATTGGTTATTGACCGGAGACGTGTCTCGGTCATGTCTACATTGTTCTCGAACCCGTAGGGTCCGCACGCTTAAGGTTACGATGACAGTTATATTATGAGTTTATGCATTTTGATGTACCGAAGGTTGTTCGGAGTCCCGGATGTGATCACGGACATGACGAGGAGTCTCGAAATGGTCGAGACGTAAAGATTGATATATTGGAAGCCTATGTTTGGATATCGGAAGTGTTCCGGGTGAAATCGGGATTTTACCGGAATACCGGGAGGTTACCGGAACCCCCCGGAGCTATATGGGCCATAGTGGCTTAGTGGAAAAGAGAAGGGGCTGCCCTAGATGGGCTGCGCCCCCCCCTTTCCCCTAGTCCTATTAGGACTAGGAGAGGTGGTCGGCCCCCTCCTCCTCTTTTCCCCTTCGAGGAATCCTAGTTGGTCTAGGATTGGAGGGGGAATCCTACTCCCAGAGGGAGTAGGACTCTCCTGCGCCCTCCTCCTTGGCCGGCCAGCCCTCCCCCTTGGATCCTTTCTATACGGGGGCAGGGGGAACCTCTAGACCACAAGTTGATCCACGTGATCTATTCTTAGCCGTGCGGTGCCCCTGCCACCATATTCCTTGATATACTGTAGCGGAGTTTAGCGAAGCCCTGCTGATTGTAGTTCATCAAGATCGTCACCACGCCGTCGTCTGACGGAACTCTTCCCCGACACTTTTGCTGGATCGGAGTCCGGGGATCTTCATCGAGCTGAACGTGTGCTCGAACTTCGGAGGGTCCGTAGTTTCGTGCATTGATCGGTGGATCGTGAAGACGTACGACTACTTCCTCTACGTCGTGTCCACGCTTCCGCAGTCGGTCTGCGTTGGGTACGTAGACAACACTCTCCCCTCTCGTTGCTATGCATCACATGATCTTGCGTGTGCGTAGGAAATTTTTTGAAATTACTACGAAACCCAACAGTGGCATCGAGCCTAGGTTATTTATGTTGATGTTATATGCACGAGTAGAACACAAGTGAGTTGTGGACGATACAAGTCATACTGCCTACCAGCATGTCATACTTTGGTTCGGCGGTATTGTTGGACGAGACGACCCGGACCAACCTTACGCGTACGCTTACGCGAGACCGGTTCCCTCGACGTGCTTTGCACATAGATGGCTTGCGGGCGACTGTCTCTCCAACTTTAGTTGAACCAAGTATGGCTACGCCCGGTCCTTGCGAAGGTTAAAACGGAGTCTATTTGACAAACTATCGTTGTGGTTTTGATGCGTAGGTGAGATTGGTTCTTACTTAAGCCCGTAGCAGCCACGTAAAACTTGCAACAACAAAGTAGAGGACGTCTAACTTGTTTTTGCAGGGCATGTTGTGATGTGATATGGTCAAGGCATGATGCTGAATTTTATTGTATGAGATGATCATGTTTTGTAACCGAGTTATCGGCAACTGGCAGGAGCCATATGGTTGTCGCTTTATTGTATGCAATGCAATCGCGATGTAATGCTTTACTTTATTACTAAACGGTAGTGATAGTCGTGGAAGCATAAGATTGGCGAGACGACAACGATGCTACGATGGAGATCAAGGTGTCGCGCCGGTGACGATGGTGATCATGACGGTGCTTCGGAGATGGAGATCACAAGCACAAGATGATGATGGCCATATCATATCACTTATATTGATTGCATGTGATGTTTATCTTTTATGCATCTTATCTTGCTTTGATTGACGGTAGCATTATAAGATGATCTCTCACTAAATTATCAAGAAGTGTTCTCCCTGAGTATGCACCGTTGCCAAAGTTCGTCGTGCCCAGACACCACGTGATGATCGGGTGTGATAAGCTCTACGTCCATCTACAACGGGTGCAAGCCAGTTTTTGCACACGCAGAATACTCAGGTTAAACTTGACGAGCCTAGCATATGCAGATATGGCCTCGGAACACGGAGACCGAAAGGTCGAGCGTGAATCATATAGTAGATATGATCAACATAACGATGTTCACCATTGAAAACTACTCCATCTCACGTGATGATCGGTTATGGTTTAGTTGATTTGGATCACGTGATCACTTAGAAGATTAGAGGGATGTCTATCTAAGTGGGAGTTCTTAAGTAATATGATTAATTGAACTTAATTTATCATGAACTTAGTACCTGATAGTATCTTGCTTGTTTATGTTGATTGTAGATAGATGGCTCGTGCTGTTGTTCCGTTGAATTTTAATGCGTTCCTTGAGAAAGCAAAGTTGAAAGATGATGGTAGCAATTACACGGACTGGGTCCGTAACTTGAGGATTATCCTCATTGCTGCTCAGAAGAATTACGTCCTGGAAGCACCGCTGGGTGCCAGGCCTGCTGCTGGAGCAACACCAGATGTTATGAACGTCTGGCAGAGCAAAGCTGATGACTACTCGATAGTTCAGTGTGCCATGCTTTACGGCTTAGAATCGGGACTTCAACGACGTTTTGAACGTCATGGAGCATATGAGATGTTCCAGGAGTTGAAGTTAATATTTCAAGCAAATGCCCGAATTGAGAGATATGAAGTCTCCAATAAGTTCTATAGCTGCAAGATGGAGGAGAACAGTTCTGTCAGTGAGCATATACTCAAAATGTCTGGGTATAATAATCACTTGATTCAATTGGGAGTTAATCTTCCGGATGATTGCGTCATTGACAGAATTCTCCAATCACTGCCACCAAGCTACAAGAGCTTCGTGATGAACTATAATATGCAAGGGATGAACAAGACTATTCCCGAGCTCTTCGCAATGCTGAAAGCTGCGGAGGTAGAAATCAAAAAGGAGCATCAAGTGTTGATGGTTAACAAAACCACTAGTTTCAAGAAAAAGGGCAAAGGGAAGAAGAAGGGGAACTTCAAGAAGAACGGCAAACAAGTTGCTGCTCAGGAGAAGAAACCCAAGTCTGGACCTAAGCCTGAAACTGAGTGCTTCTACTGCAAGCAGACTGGTCACTGGAAGCGGAACTGCCCCAAGTATTTGGCGGATAAGAAGGATGGCAAGGTGAACAAAGGTATATGTGATATACATGTTATTGATGTGTACCTTACTAGAGCTCGCAGTAGCACCTGGGTATTTGATACTGGTTCTGTTGCTAATATTTGCAACTCGAAACAGGGACTACGGATAAGCGGGCACTGGCAAAGGACGAGGTGACGATGCGCGTGGGAAACGGTTCCAAAGTCGATGTGATCAGCGGTCGGCACGCTACCTCTACATCTACCTTCGGGATTAATATTAGACCTAAATAATTGTTATTTGGTGCCAGCGTTGAGCATGAACATTATATCTGGATCTTGTTTAATGCGAGACGGTTATTCATTTAAATCAGAGAATAATGGTTGTTCTATTTATATGAGTAATATCTTTTATGGTCATGCACCCTTGAAGAGTGGTCTATTCTTATTGAATCTCGATAGTAGTAATACACATATTCATAATGTTGAAGCCAAAAGATGCAAAGTTGATAATGAAAGTGCAACTTATTTGTGGCACTGTCGTTTAGGTCATATCGGTATAAAGCGCATGAAGAAACTCCATACTGATGGACTTTTGGAACCACTTGATTATGAATCACTTGGTACTTGCGAACCGTGCCTCATGGGCAAGATGACTAAAACACCGTTCTCCAGTACTATGGAGAGAGCAACAGATTTGTTGGAAATCATACATACCGATGTATGTGGTCCGATGAATATTGAGGCTCGTGGCGGATATCGTTATTTTCTCACCTTCACAGGATGATTTAAGCAGATATGGGTATATCTACTTAATGAAACATAAGTCTGAAACATTTGAAAAGTTCAAAGAATTTCAGAGTGAAGTTGAAAATCATCGTAACAAGAAAATAAAGTTTCTGCGATCTGATCGTGGAGGAGAATATTTGAGTTACGAGTTTGGTGTACATTTGAAAAACTGTGGAATAGTTTCGCAACTCACGCCACCCGGAACACCACAGCGTAATGGTGTGTCCGAACGTCGTAATCGTACTTTACTGGATATGGTGCGATCTATGATGTCTCTTACTGATTTACCGCTATCGTTTTGGGGTTATGCTCTAGAGACGGCCGCATTCACGTTAAATAGGGCACCATCAAAATCCGTTGAGACGACACCTTATGAACTATGGTTTGGCAAGAAACCAAAGTTGTCGTTTCTGAAAGTTTGGGGCTGCGATGCTTATGTGAAAAAGCTTCAACCTGATAAGCTCGAACCCAAATTGGAGAAATGTGTCTTCATAGGATATCCAAAAGAAACTATTGGATACACCTTCTATCACAGATCCGAAGGCAAGACTTTTGTTGCTAAATTCAGAAACTTTCTTGAGAAGGAGTTTCTCTCGAAAGAAGTGAGTGGGAGGAAAGTGGAACTTGACGAGGTAACTGTACCTGCTCCCTTGTTGGAAAGTAGTACATCACAGAAAATTGTTTCTGCGACACCTACACCAATAAGTGAGGAAGTTAATGATAATGATCATGAAACTTCAGAACAAGATACTACTGAACCTCGTAGATCAACCAGAGTAAGATCCGCACCAGAGTGGTACGGTAATCCAGTTCTGGAAGTCATGCTACTAGATCATGATGAACCTACGAACTATGAAGAAGCGATGGTGAGCCCAGATTCCGCAAAGTGGCTTGAAGCCATGAAATCTGAGATGGGATCCATGTATGAGAACAAAGTATGGACTTTGGTTGACTTGCCCGATGATCGGCAAGCAATGGAAAATAAATGGATCTTTAAGAAGAAGACTGACGCTGATGGTAATGTTACTGTCTACAAAGCTCGACTTGTTGCGAAAGGTTTTCGACAAGTTCAAGGGATTGACTACGATGAGACCTTCTCACCCGTAGCGATGCTTAAGTCCGTCCGAATCATGTTAGCGATTGCCGAATTTTATGATTATGAAATTTGGCAGATGGATGTCAAAACTGCATTCCTGAATGGATTTCTGGAAGAAGAGTTGTATATGATGCAACCGGAAGGTTTTGTCGATCCAAAGGGAGCTAACAAAGTGTGCAAGCTCCAGCGATCCATTTATGGACTGGTGCAAGCCTCTCGGAGTTGGAATAAACGTTTTGATAGTGTGATCAAAGCATTTGGTTTTATACAGACATTCGGAGAAGCCTGTATTTACAAGAAAGTGAGTGGGAGCTCTGTAGCATTTCTGATATTATATGTGGATGACATATTGCTAATTGGAAATGATATAGAATTTCTGGATAGCATAAAGGGATACTTGAATAAAAGTTTTTCAATGAAAGACCTCGGTGAAGCTGCTTACATATTAGGCATTAAGATCTATAGAGATAGATCAAGACGCTTAATTGGACTTTCACAAAGCACATACCTTGACAAAATTTTGAAGAAATTCAAAATGGATCAAGCAAAGAAAGGGTTCTTGCCTGTGTTACAAGGTGTGAAATTGAGTAAGACTCAATGCCCGACCACTGCAGAAGGTAGAGAGAATATGAAAGATGTTCCCTATGCATCAGCCATAGGATCTATCATGTATGCAATGCTGTGTACCAGACCTGATGTGTGCCTTGCTATAAGTTTAGCAGGGAGGTACCAAATTAATCCAGGAATGGATCACTGGACAGCGGTCAAGAACATCCTGAAATACCTGAAAAGGACTAAGGATATGTTTCTCGTATATGGAGGTGACAAAGAGCTCACCGTAAAAGGTTACGTTGATGCAAGCTTTGACACTGATCCGGACGATTCTAAATCGCAAACCGGATACGTGTTTACATTAAACGGTGGAGCTGTCAGTTGGTGCAGTTCTAAACAAAGCATCGTAGCGGGATCTACATGTGAAGCGGAGTACATAGCTGCTTCGGAAGCAGCGAACGAAGGAGTCTGGATGAAGGAGTTCATATCCGATCTAGGTGTCATACCTAATGCATCGGGTCCAATGAAAATCTTTTGTGACAATACTGGTGCAATTGCCTTGGCAAAGGAATCCAGATTTCACAAAAGGACCAAACACATCAAGAGACGCTTCAACTCCATCCGGGATCTAGTCCAGGTGGGAGATATAGAGATTTTCAAGATACATACGGATCTGAATGTTGCAGACCCGTTGACTAAGCCTCTTCCACGAGCAAAACATGATCAGCACCAAAGCTCCATGGGTGTTAGAATCATTACAGTGTAATCTAGATTATTGACTCTAGTGCAAGTGGGAGACTGAAGGAAATATGCCCTAGAGGCAATAATAAAGTTGTTATTTATTTCCTTATAATCATGATAAATGTTTATTATTCATGCTAGAATTGTATTAACCGGAAACATAATACATGTGTGAATACATAGACAAACAAAGTGTCACTAGTATGCCTCTACTTGACTAGCTCGTTAATCAAAGATGGTTATGTTTCCTAACCATGAACAATGAGTTGTTATTTGATTAACGAGGTCACATCATTAGTTGAATGATCTGATTGACATGACCCATTCCATTAGCTTAGCACCCGATCGTTTAGTATGTTGCTATTGCTTTCTTCATGACTTATACATGTTCCTATGACTATGAGATTATGCAACTCCCGTTTACCGGAGGAATACTTTGGGTGCTACCAAACGTCACAACGTAACTGGGTGATTATAAAGGAGCATTACAGGTGTCTCCAAAGGTAGATGTTGGGTTAGCGTATTTCGAGATTAGGATTTGTCACTCCGATTGTCGGAGAGGTATCTCTGGGCCCTCTCGGTAATGCACATCACATAAGCCTTGCAAGCATTACAACTAATGAGTTAGTTGTGAGATGATGTATTACGGAACGAGTAAAGAGACTTGCCTGTAACGAGATTGAACTAGGTATTGGATACCGACGATCGAATCTCGGGCAAGTAACATACCGATGACAAAGGGAACAACGTATGTTGTTATGCGGTCTGACCGATAAAGATCTTCGTAGAATATGTAGGAGCCAATATGGGCATCCAGGTCCCGCTATTGGTTATTGACCGGAGACGTGTCTCGATCATGTCTACATTGTTCTCGAACCCGTAGGGTCCGCACGCTTAAGGTTACGATGACAGTTATATTATGAGTTTATGCATTTTGATGTACCGAAGGTTGTTCGGAGTCCCGGATGTGATCACGGACATGACGAGGAGTCTCGAAATGGTCGAGACGTAAAGATTGATATATTGGAAGCCTATATTTGGATATCGGAAGTGTTCCGGGTGAAATCGGGATTTTACCGGAATACCGGGAGGGTTACCGGAACCCCCCGGGAGCTATATGGGCCATAGTGGGCCTTAGTGGAAAAGAGAAGGGGCTGCCCTAGATGGGCTGCGCGCCCCCCTTCCCCTAGTCCTATTAGGACTAGGAGAGGTGGCCGGCCCCCTCCTCCTCTTTTCCCCTCCGAGGAATCCTAGTTGGACTAGGATTGGAGGGGGAATCCTACTCCCAGAGGGAGTAGGACTCTCCTGCGCCTCCTCCCTTGGCCGGCCAGCCTCCCCTCCTCTCCTCCTTTATATACGGAGGCAGGGGGCACCTCTAGAGACACAAGTTGATCCACGTGATCTATTCCTTAGCCGTGTGCGGTGCCCCCTGCCACCATATACCTTGATAATACTGTAGCGGAGTTTAGGCGAAGCCCTGCTGCTGTAGTTCATCAAGATCGTCACCACGCCGTCGTGCTGACGGAACTCTTCCCCGACACTTTGCTGGATCGGAGTCCGGGGATCGTCATCAAGCTGAACGTGTGCTCGAACTCGGAGGTGCCGTAGTTTCGGTACTTGATCGGTTGGATCGTGAAGACGTACGACTACTTCCTCTACGTCGTGTCAGCGCTTCCGCAGTCGGTCTGCGTTGGGTACATAGACAACACTCTCCCCCTCATTGCTATGCATCACATGATCTTGCGTGTGCGTAGGAATTTTTTTGAAATTACTATGAAACCCAACAGGGCTTTACTCTAAGAATTGATCTAAAGAAACTCTAATGGTGTGAACACAACAATGCTTTATGTAAAAGTGGTAACCCCACTTGCGCTTAAACAATGAGTATGACCCATGATCAAATGTTCTCATTTGACTCCTAGGTCAATATACTCATATATAGATGACCTAGTCATCGCCAATTGCTTGATAGATGCTAGAGTGTTTGTGCATGCTTTGTCACATATTTCATTTAACCTTTTATTGTGTGGGCATGTTGGTTGCATATTTTCTCTCATTCGAGGACATCCATTTGTTGCTTTGATTTTTTGGCTCTTCTTTTGGCAAATGGATGGACAAGAATGCCTAAGAACTTCCTCTAGCTATCTATGCTTTTCTCGTCTCAAACTCTGTTCATGCTACATCACAAAGTTTGATCAAGTCAGATTCAAACACTCTGTGTGAGGAGCACTCGATGTCCCCGATTCGTCATAGACTTAAACTTCCAAAACCTCTTTGTGCATTTGGGTCTGACCGATTCATCTTTTTTAGTCTGACCGAGTTCACTGAGTTGATCTAGGTTTTCAACCCCGGTGCAACCGATTAGAACTTTTCGGTCACACCGAGTTGCAGTAACCACTTGCGATTCTGCATCTTGGTGCCATCGAGTTGTTCCACTCGGTCACACCGACAGGGTGAGGATATATATACCGACGGGTGAGATTTTGGAAATTTCTTCAAAACCTCCTCGCCCGTGTTTGTCCCGCTCTGCCACCTCGGGTCTCCGGATCATCCTCTCGTCGCCAGCGACCTCCCGCCGCTGGTCTCCGCCACCATAAACGGAATTCAACCCCGCCGTTGCCGCCGTAGCGAGCTGATCAACGAACTAGGGTATGAGTTCGAATCTTTGTGCTGTTTCTTAGCACAAAGCGAATGCCATGTTCTTTACCACGTATGAGATCAATCTATCCAGAGAAACCCTCCATTAGATTAGTTTTGACTCGAAAATTTAGGGTTAGGTTTCCGCCGAACTCATCTCGGACTGACCGAGTTGTGGAAATCGGTATCACCGATTTGGCTTAGGCCATTGCACTTGCACTTTTCAGTCTGACCGAAACCTTCAAATCGGTGTGACTGAGTTCAACTCTCTGTGAAACCCTAGCAAACTCGGAGTCACCGAACTGTGTCTCGGTCTGACCGATCTCACTAGTTTAGACTCCAAAGTTACTTCAGTGTCACTGAGTTTAACAAATCGATAGCTCTGAAATGCTTTATGTGGAAAACTAAAACTAAGCTTTTGACTCATTTGTTTTGCAAAATCTCTGCACTTTGTGATGCTCATCGACTCTATCTCATCTATAACTATTCATAGGGTCAGCTGTCAATTTGCTTTGTCAGAATGTCAGATCAGAGTGATAGCCAGAACATGTCTGAGGAGCAGGTCAATCTGAGTGAGGGCACTGGTCCCTATAGCAGATCTGATGATGGTAGCAGGAGCACCCCAAGCAACTTTCTCAAAGCAGCCACAAGGACGAGGAAGAGAAATTCTGACTCAGAGGATGAGGATTATGTTGCGGTTGAAGATGAGGTCAGCTCCAAGAAGAAGGTGCTGAAAAAGGAGTATGCTGCTGCTGCAACTAAGCCAGGTCTGAACAAGAAGGCCCCAACCAAGAGAGTGCCTATGTCAAAGGCCAGAGCCTCAACCGAGGAAACAGTTGAGTTCACTCTTGAATGAAAAGAGCCTGGTGAAGGCAAGAAGAGGAAAGAAAGGGTCAAGAAGACCATTGGAAGAGTCATTGGCAAGCCATCTATTATGAGAGATCTAGTTGAGGATGAAGAGGAAGAGGAAGAGGGTGTTGCACCAGCACCCAAGTCTCAAAAGCTGATGGGGGATGCCATCAAGTCTGGGTCTGCCCCTTCAAAGCCCAAGACTTCCCCCAAAGCTTCTGCTCCAGCTCCCAAGACTACACCAAAGAGGAGCACAAGAATTATTCCAGGTGCTAAGAAGAACAAGGCCCTAGTGCCTGATATTGATGAAGAAGATGCTGAAGCCCATGTGCTTAGGAAGCTCAAGCCCAAGATCCTTGGCCATGATGATAGTCATCCAGTGGTAGAAAACATGAAGATCAGAAAGGCTGCAGGTCACAGACTATGGAGACAATCTGATCCATGTGCTGTCAGGAGAAGGACTACTGTGGATTACAGATTCCACACCAAAGAGCAACAGGACTTCTATGAAACTGTTCTGCTTGATAAGAAGCCCATTGTCTGTGATATGAAGTGAGTGGATTGGAAATTCATTGATGAAAATGAAGATCATTTTCCAGGTGTACATGAGATCTTCAAGCAATGTGGAGTGGACATGTTTGTGGGTCAGAAGTTGACCAAGTGGAACGATGAACTCATCATGCAATTCTACTCCACAACTCACTTCTATCCTGATGGTAGAATTATCTGGATGTCTGAGGGTACAAGGTACCAATCTACTGTTGCTGAGTGGGCCAAATTGATCAATGCCCCTGAAGAGAATGAGGATGACCTAGATGTGTATGCCAAGAAGAAGATGGATCACAACTCCATGGCTAATATGTACACAGAGATACCTGATAAAGCCTTGGAGACTCACAAGCTAGGATCTGTCTACTATTTGTTGTCTTGATTGACCACAATCAATACTATCTTGAGGCACACATTATTGCCCAAGTCAGGAGATCATAGGATGATTAGAGGTCACTCCATCAACTTGCCGCAGTTGTTTGATGTGCCACAAAAGTTCAAAGTCATGAGTCTGATTGTTGAGAGAATCAAGAGGACAACTACAGATTAGAAGAGATCATGTGGGTATGCTCCTGATACGTCTCCAACGTATCTATAATTTTTGATTGTTCAATGCTATTATATTCCCGGTTTTGGTTGTTTAATGGGCTTTATTATACACTTTTATATTATTTTTGGGACTAACCTACTAACCCAAGGCCGAGTGCAAATTGCTGTTTTTTTCCTATTTCAGTGTTTCACAGAAAAGGAATATCAAACGGAATCCAAACGGAATGAAACCTTCGGGGGAGTTATTTTTTGGAACAAACGTGATCCAGGGGACTTGGAGTAGACGTCAAGAAAGGAGCGAGGAGGCCACGAGGAAGGGAGGCGCACCTGCCCCCTGGTCGCGCCCCCACCCTCATGGGCCCCTCATAGCTCCACCAGCCTACTTCCTCTTCCTATATATATATCCATATACCCCGAAAACATCCAGGAGCACCACGAAACCCTATTTCCACCGCCGCAACCTTCTGTACCCAAGAGATCCCATCTTGGGGCCTTTTCCAAAGCTCCGTCGGAGGGGGAATCGATCACGGAGGGCTTCTACATCAACACCATAGCCTCTCCGATGATGTGTGAGTAGTTTACCGCAGACCTTCGGGTCCATAGTTATTAGCTAGATGGCTTCTTCTCTCTCTTTGGATCTCAATACAAAGTTCTCCTTGATCTTCTTGGAGATCTATTCGATGCAATTCTTTTTTGCGGTGTGTTTGTCGAGATCCAATGAATTGTGGGTTCATGATCAAGTTTATCTATGAACAATATTTGATTCTTCTCTGAAATCTTTTATGTATGATTTGTTATCTTTGCAAGTCTCTTCGAATTATCGGTTTGGTTTGCCCTACTAGATTGATCTTTCCTGCAATGGAAGAAGTGCTTAGCTTTGGGTTCAATCTTGCGGTGTACTTTCCCAGTGACAGCAGGGGCAGCAAGGCACGTATTGTATTGTCTCCATTGAGGATAAAAAGATGGGGTTTATATCATATAGCTTGAGTTTATCCCTCTACATCATGTCATCTTGCCTAATGCGTTACTCTGTTCTTATGAACTTAATACTCTAGATGCATGCTGAATAGCGATCAATGTGTGGAGTAATAGTAGTAGATGCAGAATCATTTTGGTCTACTTTGCCGCGGACGTGATGCCTATATACATGATCATGCCTAGATATTCTCATAACTATGCACTTTTCTATCAGTTGCTCGACAGTAATTTGTTCACCCACCGTAATACTTATGCTATCTTGAGAGAAGCCACTTGTGAAACCTATGGCCCCCAGGTCTATCTTCCATCATATAAGTTTCCAATCTATTTTACTTTTCAATATTTACTTTCAATCAATATCATAAAAATACCAAAAATATTTATTTTATTATCTCTATCAGATCTCACTCTCGTAAGTGACCGTGAAGGGATTGACAACCCCTTTATCGCGTTGGTTGAGAGGTTCTTATTTGTTTGTGTAGGTACGAGGGACTTGCGTGCAGTCTCCTACTGGATTGATACCTTAGTTCTCAAAAACTGAGGGAAATACTTACGCTACTTTGTTGCATCACCCTTTACTCTTCAAGGGAAAACCAACGCAGTGCTCAAGAGGTAGCAAGAAGGATTTCTGGCACCATTGTTGGGGAGATCTACGCACAAGTCAATACATACCAAGTACCCATCACAAAGTCTTATCCCTCGCATCACATTATTTGCCATTTGCCTCTCGTTTTCCTCTCCACCACTTCACCCTTGCCGTTTTATTCGCCCTCTTTTTTTGTTCGCCTCTTTTTGCTTGCCTCTTGCTGCCATCATGTCTGAAATTGGGGAGGCTATCATTGATAAGGATAGTGGTAATAACATGGAAAACTTTGATGCTTTTGTTGATCCTCATTAAGAACCTACTATCTTACACACTAAAAAGTTTCGAATTGGTAGTGGTAATATTATTGGAGAAGGAGTTATTCAAGATTTCTTTACTTGTGCCGGTGCTTTGCCCACCATGGGCGGGTCTATTATTCATAAAACTGGTAGTCTTGCGGATGTTATATCGTTGCGTGTGGTTGAACTTGAAAGACAATTTATCCATATGCATCCTTGCATACAGAGGATCTTTCTAGAATTTTCTAATATTGAGCACTCTTCTGTTAAGCGAGCAGCTACCATCTTTTTACATCATGAGTTCAGATTTATAATAAAAGAGGCCAATGAAATTTTTGCGCATTACAGGGTGGATGCCAGCCGTCCTCCCATAGAAGCAATCCTTTTTTATCAAGAGGACATAATGCGCTTACGATCTTTAGATCATGTTGCTTTTAACGAAAACCTTAGAAAGAAGGTTCCTATCGATGTTCTTGTTGATAGGATTTCTGAACTTAATGATAATTTTGCCATCCAAAATAATGGGTTGGGTTTTTCCGTTGAACAAAGGCTCTTGACTTTGTGCCAAAAGAATGCTTATAATGATGAATTGGTTTTGCAATATGAGGGGCCAAAGGAGGAACAAATACCTCCCGAGCTTGATCTTGGGGACTTTTGTCCCATTAAATTTAGCCCTTTTAATTACTTTTTCTTGCCACAAAGAAAGCTTTCTGCTGAACGTAGGGAGTATGAGATGAGTTTTCACGATTTACCTTATCATTATCATAGCAATACCTAGATCTATTCTTGCTTTTATGCCTCGCTAGGGGCGTTAAATGATAGCGCTTGTTGGGAGGCAACCCAATTTTATTTTTGTTTCTTGCCTTTTGGTTTATGTTTAGTAATAAATAATACATCTAGCCTCTGTTTCGATGTGGTTTTATGCTTTTAATTAGTGTTTGTGCCAAGTAGAACCTTTGGGAAGACTTGGGGGAAGTTTTTGCGATCTTGCTGTAAAAAAAAGAAACTTTAGCGCTCACGAGATTTTCTGCCATTTTTACAGGAGAGTGCGATTAGGTTGATTATCTTTGAAGATGATTAATAGACAAATTCCTCACGTCCACCATTTTATTTCAGAATTTTTGGGGTTACAGAAGTATTCTAAACCTACAGATTACTACAGACTGTTCTGTTTTTGACAGATTCTGTTTTTCGTGTGTTGTTTGCTTATTTTGATGAATCTATGGCTAGTATCGGAGGGTATGAACCATAGAGAAGTTGAAATACAGTAGGTTTAACACCAATATAAATAAATAATGAGTTAATTACAGTAACTTAAGTGGTGGTTTGTTTTCTTATACTAAAGGAGCTCATGAGATTTTCTGTTGAGTTTTGTGTTGTGAAGTTTTCAAGTTTTGGGTAAAGGTTTGATGGATTATGGAATAAGAATTGGCAAGAGCCTAAGCTTGGGGATGCCCAAGGCACCCCAAGGTAAAATTAAAGGAAAACCAAAATCCTAAGCTTGGGGATGCCCCATAAGGCATCCCCTCTTTCGTCTTCGTCCATCGGTAACTTTACTTGAGGCTATATTTTTATTCACCACATGATATGTGTTTTGCTTGGAGCGTCTTGTATGATTTGAGTCTTTGCTTTTTAGTTTACCACAGTCATCCTTTCTGTACACACCTTTTGGTAGAGACACACATGAATCGGAATTTATTAGAATACTCTATGTGCTTCACTTATATCTTTTGAGCTAGATAATTTTGCTCTAGTACTTCACTTATATCTTTTTGAGCACGATGGTGGTTTTATTTTATTGATCTCTCATGCTTCACTTATATTATTTTGAGAGTCCCTTAGAATAGCATGGCAATTTGCTTTGGCTATAAAATTTGTCCTAATATGATAGGCATCCAAGATTGGTATAATAAAAACTTTCATAAAGAGGTGCATTGAATACTATGAGAAGTTTGATACTCGATAATTGTTTTGAGATATAAAGATGGTTATATTAGAGTTGTGCTAGTTGAGTAGTTGTGAATTTGAGAAATGCTTGTGTTGAAGATTTCAAGTCCCGCAGCATGCACGTATGGTAACTATTGTGTAACAAATTTGAAACATGAGGTGTTCTTTGATTGTCTTCCTTATGAGTGGCGGTTGGGGACGAGCGATGGTCTTTTCCTACCAATCTATCCCCCTAGGAGCATGCACGTGATGCACTACAAAAAAACACTTCCGTGATGATACGTGTTTGTCGCAGTAGGTCGCATTTTCTGGCATGCATGTACATCCATGACGATTTTATGACATAATCAAGATAGTCATACATGTGCTGTCGTAGAAGTGCTCGATGACATTACCAAAATTATCATCACGGAAGTGTCCACTTCCATGACGATAAATCTCGCGTCACAGAAGTGCTTTCGTCAAGGGTGACCGACATGTGGTATCCATCGTAACGGAACGCCGTTAAGCTATCAGGTCGGGTTTTGGATCCGATAACCCGTTAACAGCCCCGACCAACGGGGATTTTCCACGTGTAAAATCATCATTGGCTGGAGGAAACACGTGTCGTCTCATCGTTTGGACAGATGTCTTCCACTCATTGGACAGAAGGCACCTATGATACGTCGACATGTGGCACGGCCCAACAGAGGCCCATTCCTGTGAAAAGGTCGGCCTGTTTGACTTGGTCAAAAGGTGGCGGGCCGGCCCATGTGAAGCCTGTTAACGGCCTGTTCGCATATAGCCCATTTACAGCCCGCGAACCCAAGGCCCGTTACGCCCTATCCGAATTAGGCCCAGTAGCGTCATCTGGGCCACCCAATATGATTCCAGCCCGTTTTCACTTCTGGCCCCCTGTATGGCCCATGACGTCTTTCGGCCCATATGAGGACCTATGTAACTCTTGGCCTATTAACGGCCCGTGGTGAAACTGGCCCGTAATGAACAGTGTATCACTTTACACCCATTAACGACCCGTGGTGAAACTGGCCCGTAATGAACAGTGTATCACTTTATACCCATTAACGGCTCGTTATTCCATTGGGCCGTTTCCAGCCCATGTTATCTTTCGGCCTTCTCAGAGCCCATTTATTTTTGGGCTCATTTCCAGCATTCGTTTACTTACGGCCCGTTACTGTCATTTTCTACTTGTGGGCCAAATTCAGCCCGTGGTTACAGTCGGCCCGTTTGTGGTCCGTTAATACGTTGGGCCATTTTCATAGCGTCATCAAATATGGCCTATTAACGATGGCCCGTTATGGTCGGCCCATGAACGGGCGATTCCAACTCTAGCCCGTTTACAGTCATAATGCGGTCTGTTTGGCCCATGTTTGGCCAATCGATCATACGGCCTGTATAAGGCCCACTGATGATACGGCCCACAAAAGGCCCATTGTTTCTACGGCCCGTAGAAGGCCCATTGTTTCTATGGCCTGTAGAAGGCCCACTGTTTCTACGGCCACTTGGAGGCCCAGTGTCACTACAGTAAATATTATCCCATGGTTATTGTGGCCTAGTTTAAAAAAATAGGTTATTGCAGCCACTAGCTAACCGCGGAAAAAGAACTGCAATGACTACAAGCAAACAAATAAACAAGACAACAAGGAAATAAATAAGCAAGCAACTAACTCTAGGCTATCACGGCTATTACACATATTACATCCACTGGGCATCAAAGTTCGCCACAATGTGCAAATATAGGGAACAAAGTAGCATATCATATACACTGGTTGTCAAAGTTGGCGACCAGCGCAAATAATCGCCGCAGAAAAATAAATCCAGAACTGAAACCACTTCAGAAGATCTCAAGAAACAATATCCTGGGTACCCATAATGCTGGCAAGATGCTTAGCAAGCTTATTAACTTTCTCTTGTTTGGCGCTTAAATCCTCCAGCGCTTGCTGTTGCACCAGAAAATATGCATCTGAATTCTGCAGGGACTTCCTCAGCCCTTCAGCTTCCTGTCGCAGCACATTTGATCGATGTCTTTGAACTTGAAGTTGAGACTCAAGAAGACGAACTGATTTAGGCAGCGAGTTCGAAGAGCTTGTGCCAGCAGTAGTGGCCAGTAACTCGAACACTACATCAAGACAGGACTTTTGGGTTCCCTCACTGTCATCAAGATAGTTTTTATCAGCTTTCTTGGATACCAACAGGGATGTCTCACTATCTTGAACCTTATATGCATTACTTCCTTTACCATTGGATAACGCAGTACTGTTCTCCAATATTTTGTTCGCATTCTAAAAGAGAAACAAGCAGACACATCACATGTTTACCATGTTGTATATGAAACTCATTTTGGTAAATGAGTTCAGTAGTAAAGTGGATAGGATAACAGCATGAAACAAACATATATCTATGTACCATGGTCACTTTATGGTCTATATCATTCTAGTTTTTGTTGCCAAATCAAGATAGAGACACAGTTCAAATAATATTTGTTCAAGACAAAGCAGAATAGACAGAATATAAGTGTGGGTAACTATAGAGCAATAACAACACTTGTACTGTGCATGACATGAGAACATAACTGTTTATTCAATTGAAACTGAAATCAACATAGAGCAGGTTACAGCAGCAAACCAGTTAAAGAAACAGGTTTAAAACATACCTGTTGCGCCATTGGAGTTTCAATTCCATCCTTCAAATTTGAAAATAGTTGGTATGAGTAAATACAGTAATGCAAAAGCAAAGGAGTATGAACCATAGCTACAGAACCTGACCTGAGAACAAATCTTCTTCTCCTTTAAGCGTTGAGTTGGGATTCAGAGTGGTGGTCCTCGTGCTTTGGGCACTGCAGTTCCCTTACTAACTGCTCGTGTTTGGGTGCTCTGTGGTGGAGACGGTGCTGTGTCAATTGGAACTGGGTTACTATCTGCCGGGGTTGGGGTTAGAAGGGGTGTAGCTGGTTCTCTGTCCAACTGGGTAGGGGTACAATCTGCGAGAGTCTGGGTTATGTGTGGTGCATCTGGTCCTTGGGCAAGTACAACCGTGGTTCTATCTACATTAACTGGTAGCACTATCTTTTCTGAAGACCGTGTTGTTACTCCCTTAGATACTGCCATCATGCTCTCCAATTCAAATGGCTGATAAACAAGAAAAGTAATTGGAAGTATAGACATTGTATGATAGACAGGTGCAATGGATAGTGGGGAATAAAAGAGGGCATGAAATAATTCATATTTATGTTGTCTAACCAAACAGGATAGCATGACACAATTTCACATATATGATAGCTAACTAAACAGGATAGCATGACACAATTTCACATTATGATGGCTAACTAAAAAATATGGAAAGACATAGTTCAAAATATGAGACTATGTAAACAGGATGACATGACATAACTATATAATGTGTTTATTAAATAGGTTGGTATGCCATAATTCACATACATTCACGGATAGAATGCCATAATTCAAAATATGATGACTGTAAACACTAAACAAGATGAGATGATATAACTATATGATGTCTTTATTAAATGGGTTGCCATGCCATAATTCAGATAGATGATGTGTATGTACTATGTCAACATGATGGCATGATATAATTCAAATATATGATTTATATAGTAAGCAAGTAAGCAGATGGCAATCCATATATGATGTAAAAACTAAGCAATGCAAGACAACATGCATGACATGGGTAATATAACCCTGCCAAGTTTGAGCATAGACCTCAGGGGGGAAATAGGACTGGTCATCAGTCTCTGAATCCTCCTCTGAGGAGCTCTCTATAACCAGCAAGATGTCTGCTTCAGCAGGTAGCATTGTCTGCTCTGAATACCTTGTTTTCACTCCAGACACTTCCATCACCACTTCAAATGGCTGATGCATAGGAAGAGTAGTTGAATATACAAACGTTGTCAACAAATGGAACATGTAATACAAAAAAAATGATAGCATGATATAATTCACATACATGATGATTGGCTAAACAGCATGTCATTGCATAATTCACATATATAATGCCTTTGCAACAAGATATCATTGTATAATTCACATATATAATGTCTTGCAACAAGATGGCAATGCATAATTCACATATATGGTAATTAGACACTAAACAGGTGGCATTCACACAAAGCTTGTCTAAACTAATCAAATGACATAGCAATGCGAGACACCATACGCATGATATGAGCAACATAACCCTGCCAAGTTAGAGCATACACCTCGGGGGGGGACAAGACTGGTCATCTATCTCTGAATCCTCCTCTGAGGAGCTATCCGTAACCAGCGAGATATGTGCTTCGTCAGATAGCATAGTCTGCTCTGAAGACCTTGTTTTCACTCCAGAATTTGCCATCACCATGTCAAATG
Organism: Triticum urartu; assembly: GCF_003073215.2. NCBI lineage: Eukaryota > Viridiplantae > Streptophyta > Magnoliopsida > Poales > Poaceae > Triticum > Triticum urartu. The sequence goes on from NC_053022.1 coordinate 473,870,599, forward strand.
GCTGATGCACACAAAGAGCAGTTGAATGTACTAACATTGTTCACAAATGTAATATGTAACGAAAAAATGATGGCCTGATATAATTTACATATAAGATGACTGGCTAAGAAGGATGGCATTGCAAAATTCACATATATGATGCCTGGCTAAACAAGATGGCGTTGCATAATTCACATAAACGATGAATAAACTAAACATATGTCATTCGCACAAAGGATGTCTAAACTAAGCAGATGACATATTTGATGTATAAAGTAAGCAATGCAAGACACCATATGCATGATATAACCAACATCAGCATGCCAAGTTAGAGTGAAGACCTCAGGGGGTAAATAGGAGTTGTCTTCTCCTTCTGAATCCCCCTCAGAACATATATCTTCCTCTCGATTACAATCCAAAATGCGTGGAGGGGGGCTGCCTTTGCGCCTACCATGGAGCGACGTCTGCATGACATTTTATTGCCACACAAGGCTCGTCTCTTTTGCTCTACATGTTCAGTTCCATTGTTTACAATAACTGTCATGCATAGGAATAAAACATAGTGAGATTATGTAAGGAGTGCATGCAGAAATCCAGAGTGATGGTAGCAACCTGTGGATAGACCCAAAACCAATAATAGCAGGCAGATACTGGCTTCAGTTAAAAAATACAGATAATGGCTTCTTTACTGTTTGCTTCCCACCCAACATGAAACTCATAGTAGACACCGGAGATTAACCAGATAGTAGATAGATACTATTGTTAGCGTCCCCGATATGTACCCCACAACCATTTAAAAACTCAAGTTTGACCATTAGTTTGGAGCTGACTCAGAGTCTAATTGGTGAACGGGACGATAAAGTAGCATGTAATATTAAGCGATGCATAACGTAAGAAGACACGAAAGAGTGCGACCTCTCTTGCGGACCCATGTAGTCCTCGAGGTCATCTGCTCGGTTGATGATGGTAATGCAGCTTTCATGGCTGCCAGCGGCGGGGAAGAAGATCTAAGGCAGCGAAAGACAGTCTGGAGGCTGGATCCCTGCTGTGCTGGACCCTTCTGTCGTTGGAGCAGCTGAGCTGGGGTGGACGACGGTGCAGCAGGAGCGGGACAAACCACACAAGGTTTTCTTTGACAACTATCTGTAAGAGAAGTAATTCTGTAAGGGCTCGTTTGAATTGGAGGATTCCAACAATGCAGGGATAGAAAATAGACAGGAATAGGATAGGAATGTACGTGCAAAACAGAGAATTTAAAAAACACAGGATTTCTGCCAATCTGGGTGTTTGATTCACAACAATTGGAAGATCATAGGATGCAAAGAAGCATGGTAAGATTAAGTCAAACCACAAGAAAATGTACGGTTATAATGCTATTATGCTACTATCTCTTAGTCTTGTGCTTCATGAATTGGAATTTGAAAAGGAGGACAAGTGAAAATTAAAATTCCTATGTTTTTTCTTTCAAGGAGACACTAAAGGAACAAATCCGTGTGCTCAGTGGACAATATATATAACATGTAGAGTAAAAAAGAGATGCAACAAGTGTACAACCTCTTTGGCGAAGCCATGTCGATCTCAGCGTGATTGGGTTGGCCGGTGAGGATGCTCCGACTGACTTTGCTGTCGGAGGAGGGGAAGAAGATCTTAGACGTCTGGAGATGGAGCCCGAGGTACTGCTCTGCTGTGATGGAGAGTTTCGTTGTTGGAGCAGCTCCACTGAGTTGTACAACGCCGAGGCTGAAGCAGGACAAGAGAGACAACGAACAACGTTAACCTGAGTGGAATTCTAATAGCATCTCCAATACATGACGTAAAATACATAACCACAAAGTGTTAGATGTAAAATACAACAGCCGCTCATCTCTGAACTTAACTATCGAAACTAAACTTAACCGTCGAAACTGAATTTTGCTGTCGAAACTGAATTTTGCTGTCGAAACTGAACGCACTAGCAAGGTGAGGCTACACGTCGGCCGACTGACTTTTTCATCTCTAGTCAGTCGATTTTGCAGCCGTTGGATAAGAAATCAAGGGCCTGCGGTTCTTCTTCAACCTCCACCCCTCTGAGCCGCCAGCCACCACCGGCCAATCAGTAGCCCCTCGCCGCCCGCGGCCGGCGGTGCGCCGCCCTGCCCGCCCCGAAAACACTCCCCACCACCGGTTTGCCGCCGCCCCGGCCATCCCTCTAGGCCCCCCCATGCCGAGCTTTTTCTCCGGCGATCCCCACGCCACTGCCCCGCCACCGCCGGCGACCACCTCCCCCATCCCGAACCCTAAGATAGATAGTGGGGTACCTCTCCGATGAGCCCCCCCTCCCCGCTGCGGCTGGTTCTTCCTTCACCCCGACGAGCCCCCCACCCTCTGAAAACCGACTGACCCAAAAGTCGATTCAGTCGACTGAAGTGTAGCTAAATCGGAGCAGCATCGCAAGCAAGAGAAAGAGCGAGAGCAGCAGCGCGAGCAAGAGCAATAACAAGAGCAGACCAGACAGGGGACCGAGAGCAAGAGCAGAGCAGCATTGCGAGCGAGAGCTAAAGCAACAGCAGCTCCTACTGATGTGGACGTCACCGCCGAGGGAGCGACGCCGTGGAGGAAGTGGCCGGCAACGCCACCGTGGATGGAGCCGTGCTGTGTCGGCTCGGGACCGAGCGCCGGCAGCACCGTGAGATCGAATCAAGAAGAAAATGCGGCGATTAGTGTACAACCTCTTTGGTGGCGCCGATTAGGCCGCAGCTTCATCCGAGGAAACGGTGATGATGATGCTCTTCCGGTGGTGCAGGTGAAGACAGCGGTGTGGGAATGGAGGTGGCTCGAAATACGAGGGGAACGTCGGGGCAGCTCCTTGGAGGTGGAGGACGGGGTGGCTGAACCGGAGGGACGATGAGATCGACGATGGATCCTCATCCGGTACGATGGATGAGGGACGTCGAGGTGTTGCTGTGGACGACGCCGTCGGGGAAGAGGCTCCGGCTGGGTGGCGGACGGAGCAGGGTGTGGGGATTCGTCGCGGGTTTTCGCGGCCTCGATGTACGAATGGGTGGGCAGATGGGATGGCAGTGGGGAACCATGGCTTAGAGATGCGCTTGTCCAAAATGTGGGGTAAGTTACAAAAGTACCCCCACCGATTTGAGGCGGTTCTTTCGGTTCAGGGGTACCACGGGCATTTCACGTGTAGGGATTTCACAGGAGGTGGGAGTTTTCACGCGCGTTGTAATTTCGGAATAGTAAGGCGCGGGTTGAGATGGAGGGAGTTGTCGGAGCACAACGAGACAAAGATATATCTTAAATATTTTGGACTAACAAGGCGCGGGTTGAAATTTCCGGACAAGCCTAACGTGTACTGTACCAAATCAATGCGCACTACAAATGTCATTCAAAACTTTGAATTAATGTTATGTTCAATTAAAATATTTCGCTACGTGTATAATGCATGCAACCTACTACTCAAATGAACGTTTTAGTGCATTCCAAACGTATATACTACTGCTTCAATATGAACTAAATTTGAATTTGTTTCTCTATTTGAATAAGATCTATAGTAATGATTGTTGTGAAGTCAAAGCATTTGAATTCGTTTCTCTGTTTTCATAAGATCTACAATCATCATTATTGTCAAGTTAAACCATCATTTGTGTATTATCTTCACATCACACCACATGATTAGTCTCGAGTTACATATGAACTATGTGTACTATATGAACTCGAACTAGATTTTTTGTATCCACTTTATTTTGATTTCAAATCACATTCCATTTCTAGCTCTAGCTAGATCTTCATAATCTAAACCATGTCTCATATGTATAATGTGTTTATCACATTATGTATCGTGCCCCGCTCCCTACGCCTACAAGTATTTAGATGTGAGTTGCAAACACCACACATTACCACAAATTCAAATAAAATGTGAGAATGTTCGATATATAGTATTGTTTAGATTGTTCGATATTTAGTTGTAAGCTGCAAACGCCACACATTATCACAAATTCAAATAAAATGTGAGATTGTTTGATGTATAGTATGGTTTAGATTGTTCGGCATTTAGCTGTGAGTTGCAAACGCCATGCATTATCACATTATGGTATAACACGTGCACAGCACGTGTATCACCGCTATATTCATGCATGCAATGTTTAAAACACTATGATCTCCTATTCAAATATATGAATCCGCTTTCATATCAAATTATGATCTTTGTTAGTCTCTTACACCCACACAATCCTCTAAACTTTGTAGCTACCACTAACTTTCTCTCGTGCATGCACACGCCCTCCTCGCCCTCCCCCTCCCTCGGCATTCTATACACCGGGCACATTCATTTTTTTTCTTTAGGCCGTTCTCCCAGAGTCTCCACAACTCTTTTCCGACACACACACTGATCGATAAACCTCTCCAGCGATGCCTGCCTACAACATACACACACACACCTTCAATCTCCTCCTTGATGTGTCATTGCCTCGTGTCTCTCATACGGTCAGACACACGTGTAAACTCTCGCCCCTCTTTTCATTGATCTCACAACCGCACACTCCTCCCCCTATCTAGCTAGTAGTTGGGCCTCTCGCACCACCTCCTAGCTCCATTCTCTCTCTATCCGTCTCGCTGGGCCTTATTTGCCTCTAACAAATGGACGTACACCGACCGATCTCTCGCTATACATATAGCTAGCTAGGTCCTTATAACTCGTTTTTACCCACACGTCAATCGATCTACCTCATTAGTTGTGTCTCTCCCTTCCTCCGACAGACAACAATTGATCTACCGATCTAGTTAGGTTTGCTTACCAAACACATGGTTCCCCTTCATCATCCATGGATGCGTCCCTACAGATCTATCACGCACAGGCACACATAGAAACACATCCCCACTCTTATTGATAACATTGCAGTTCCACCCTCAGTTTGTCTAGTAGGCCTCTCCCACCATCTTTGAGAAGCAACTCCATCACCCATCCAGCACTCTACCCCTCTCCCTCCCACTCCCTCCATTCCTCTCTCCTCTCTCTCTCTATCTCTCTCTGTCCCATCATGTTTCCCATCCTTCAGTTATGTATGGATGTCAACCGATCTCCCTCAAGACATAGCTGGGTCTCTCCTTCTCAACACATATACGAGTCGTTCTACCTCTATAGTTAGGCCTATGCCTACCCCTCCCCCACCCCTCCCCCCACACACACCGATACATCAAGTGCTCTAGTCATGTCTCACTGCCACACACAAACTTGACATGTGCCCTCTAACGTTCCGGTAGGCCAGTCGCCCTATATCTTTGACTTGCACACACACACACACACACAATTTCGATGGCTATCTTCATCGATCTCGCACCCACCCACTTGATCCTCTCTTCGACTCTATCGATAGCTATGACCCCTCCCTCTCTTCTCGTGGATTGCCCGACCCTCTATGTACGATATGGATAAGCCTCCATTTCACACACATTGCATGCAAAATTTTGTTTGAGATGTCATCGACACATATTCCCACAAAGAATTCACGAAATCAACCCCCCACCCCACCCCCACCCCAAAACAAAAAACACTCACGAACACGGTCTGTATCTCTCACACACACCCACATAGGTGGGGGACGTGCACGAAGAGAAGAGGTGCATGCACGGCGCACATACTCCCGTCTCTTTCCCAACCACACCCGCGCGGGTACACGGTGGAGCTCATTTCTGTACGAAAAAGGCAGCCCACGTGGTAATTTGGCACGTGTACTGGTTGTCCACTTGGTGGAGGGAGGATCGTCTACCATGGGTGAACAAACAAATTGCGACTTGACGTGTTATGTTAAAAAAAAGAGGCAAACCATGTGGGGCCTACCTTAGAGGCAAGGCTCTATACACTGGAGTACTTTTGATGTGTCCCGTCAACTCGCAGAACGAGGAGAAGCTTGCTTAGTACGCCGTCTCCCCCGTTCCTAAATATAAGTCTTTGTAGAGATTTCACCATGAACCACATGCGGATGTATATAGATGCATTTTAAGTGTAGATTCATTCATTTTGTTCCGTATGTAGTGGAATCTCTACAAAGACTTATCTACTAGTAATAGCTAGGCCCCACTACTAGGAATTCTCTATCCTCTCCTTGAGACACATCATCAAAATTGATGTAGCCGTTAGATGAAGTAAATCAGTCCATAATAGCCGTCTGATCTAGACGTTGAGAGGCTCCGCACTAAGCCACATGCAAGCATGCAGAAATACCGTGGCACATGCATGTGAGTGGGTTTTAAATCACATCAACATGTCTGCATGCAAGCCTGCACTGGTAGCATGCATGTAAGTGAGCTTTTAAGTCCCATTAACATGTCAAAAAGAAAAATATAATCCCATTATGCAGTAGGAGTTGGCTGATCTTTTTTCCTTATGTGGGATGATCTAAATGATGATGGGAGTTTATTTAGTTTGGCTACCACATTTGTCATGCAGTTAGGTGTCGCACGGTGATAGTGTGAGGTGGGCCATGTAATCACTGAGCCTGCGTGTTTTCACTGCTCTTGCACGCCTCTGCTGTAAAAATGGAGAAAATTGTAATCTAGTAGTAGTACCTCCTTTTGCCAAAAGCGTGGGACATCCAGCAGTCCTACCACCTCAGTAATAAAGACCAATGAGGCGCCAAATCACATAGACCCAGCAGTAAGTTGGACGGACGAAGCAACCATCACTCTTGCGCCAGTGAGAGGTCGCGTCCGCTCTGCCCGGGCATGAATGCGGCACCGATTCTTTGGAGCGGCGCTGACCGTTTCAGGCGGGAAGCGCGCGCGGGCGATGGAGGGGCTTTGGGTGGGCCAGGCTGGTCAGGAGCGGGCGTGGAAGCTGTCCGCATGTCCCTACCGGACACGCCCGGAAACGAGAGGATGCACCGACTCCCGCGGCTAAAATCATACACTACACAACATCTCTCTGTAGGAGTAGGTCGATCTGTCGCTCTCTCTAACACACACATGCTGTTAAACACACACACACACACACACGCACACGCATGCACCTTGGTCCTGTTGCACCTTCTAACGTGACTTATTACACCTAGATGGAGGGAGTAGTAAGTATACGAGATACGGTGGCACACTGACTTAAGTCGAATACAAGTGCCCAAAATTTGTGTGCATGTTATAATAAGGATTCACTTAAAATAGTACCTGAGCGAACAAAGGGATCAACTGGACAGTGTTCCCGAGCAGTAGCGAGATGTGTGAGGTAAGAAACACCGCTGGCGCTTTTAATTTTTCTTATTAATTTGTTTGTTTCACCCTCTGACTGGTGGGACCCAACGTACTACATGGAGAGAGGTAAGGTGACTAAGGCTGCATTATTTCTGCACCACTTTGGATAGTCTTACCACCAAAGCCACATGACACGATTATGATTGAAATCCCAATGACTTCCACACACACAAAAAACACGGCATGCTTGTCACACGAATGCAGGAATGTATAAAAGGTTATTTCCCTCTCGTTGAACATAATAGGAGGGTTGTGTAGCTGGTTAGCCTGTTCGCTCATCAAACTTGAGGTCTCGGGTTCGATAACTACACTTGAGCATAATTTGTGCCAGGAGGATTCTTTGACTGGTCAAAATGTTTTCTAGGGTTTGCACGCTTCACACTCTCTCTCCAGTATATATATACACGCTGGAGCCTCAGTGCTTGTAGTTGCTCTCTTCACACTCTCTCACCCTCTCCAGATCTAAACAAGACTTCGTTGACCTCTCTCTCCCCTCACTGCTGCTCAAAGAGCCGGCAGGATCCGTCCGCCGGGAAGGGAAGGAGGCTTAACGTTGTCGCCGTCGGCAAGGGACTACAGGCGCAGTTGTTCACTTTCCACCCAGCAGCGGCACGGAAGGGCCTCCGATCCCTTCTTCTTCGCCGCCGTCCCGTCGCCCACCGAACCATGCCCCAAGAACCTTAAGGTATAATTTACTTACTCCACATGCATTGCTCTAGCTGCATGTATACCATGAATCTAGGACGTGGTTCAAAGAGGAAAGGAGTGGGGGAAAGTAGTGGGAAAAGTTGTATATAGCATGAATCTAGGACATGGTTCAAAGAGGAAATGAAGGGGGAAAGTTGTATAGCATGAATCTAGGACGTGGTTCAAAGAGGAAAGGAATGGGGGAAAGTAGTGGGGAAAGTTGTATCGCATAAATATAGGACATGGTTCAAAGAGGAAAGGAAGGGGCGAAAGTACTATTTCAAAAAGGAAAGGAAGGGACAAGGCTATAGAGTTTGAGCAGGACTAGATTTGTCGTGCTCACATAGGGAAAGGTGTCTAAAGATAACAAAACTGGGACCAACACAAATATGCTCCTTGGTTGTTTGTTCTTTGTTGCAACAGACTGTGCATGACCACAGTACATCGGTAGATGCACATGGTGCTGGTGCGTCCACTGTCCCGTGCAACTCATTAGCTGTTGTTAATCTAAGGCCCCGTTTGGTTAAAAACTCCCTAGTCCCTACCTGCTTGGTTCCAGGGACTAAACATGGACTAGAGGTTATTAAATGACATGCTAAAAGACCATGTTACCCCTAGTAATGAACTAATAGAGACAAGGTGCGATGCGTGGCAGGGGCAACTATTGGAGAAAGTCCCAAAAAGACTCCCTCGGGGTCTTCTTTCTTTAGTCCCAAATGCCCACTTTTAGTCCCTAAAAGTCCCTCCTATTTGGTTTAGATGGGACTGACACAGAGTTTTTTTAGTCCCTACACCAAAATGTCCCTGTAAACAAACACCCTCTAATAATGCCGCTGGAAAATTGATGCAATGCCATAGTTAAAAGCAAATTACATGTTTAACAAATTTTATTGTTAATATAATCTCTATGTTAATATTAATCAATGCCACCGTTTGAGAAATGCTACTGTCTTGCTTTCTTTCCCATTTAGATAAGGTAAATGCTTCTTTTTGTTGGCTTCTGTGTCATCCACCATTATTGACCACTAATTGTTTCCTTTGCACCTCTGTGTAAACAGGGTTATCTACTTCACCTCGTTGCCATTGTGACATTTTGTTGCACTGCACAAAACACTATTGTTTTAAGAGTGTTTTGTGCAGTTCAACCAAAATGTCACACCGACAACGTTCCTTGATTGCTTGATCTTAGTGGAACTACACAAGAGGAGATCTTACTTCCTATCCGTTAAGGCGAATTTCGTTCAGATCTTCTTCTTGTGAGTTGTTTGAATTCCGCATCATGAGAGGTCAATACTAGCCTTCTTTCACATGATTCTGCAGTGTGCTTTCAAATGTTGTGATACTTGTACGATAATGTTGCTTGATTTTAGTGAACTGCGCAAATGGAGACAAGAATTCCAATCTGTATGTGCACCGTAATATCCCATTGAGGTAAGATAAGGATATTTCACAACTGTTGGCCTGTATTTTGCCACTTTCATCAGAAAATTAAGTTTAGTACTATACTTGTGCTCCTTAATTGACATGCCAAATCTTACATTGAAGGCGAAGCTTGTCTGTTATTGAACCAAGTGATGAAGGGGAAGAACAAGTGGAAGAAAAACAAAAAGCAACTCCCGGTGCTGTAATGAAGCACTGGAACTGTGATTACACAAGTAATGATATAGTTTTGCATCTTAATTTATTGCTATGGCTGGAACGAGCAATTGTTTTGCCACTGATTTGATGCCACTCTTAATGTAATATGTAATTATCTCTACTTGTGCAAACAGGGATCTTGTTTGAAGATACCATATATTTTAGTGGAACTGCACAAGAAGATGTTGGAAACATTAAACTAATCAAGGAGTATATAGTAAGCATGGCCACCACCGTAGATAGCAACAGATGGTTCCGGAGAAGTGCTTCATCTATATGCTCTACACAATAAGCCTCCTGACAAAGGTTGGTACTCACCCACTGATTCCATCCATATATGATTGAGCTTTGTCATCTCTATTGGTGTTGTGCTACTATTTAGATACTGTCATGAAAAAGTGGTATTGTCCTTGAGAAGTGCTTCATCGGTGATGTTTTAAATATTTCCTTTCCTTTTTTTGAGCAAACAGGGACGCTAGCATTTAGTAGTCATCTTGTCTTTGCACAACAGGATCATCTTCCTCTGAAGAAGAATATGGAGTACATGAAGTGACTAGTTCCGATTATGTCAGGATGAAGAAGCCCTGTCTATCTTCTCATCAGAAGGAGCAGTTGAAAGATGGTTACATTACTCCCCATAAGACCAAACTAACTTCAGCTCAGAAGGACTGACAAATCTCCGGTTTTTTGCTATGATGCGCGAGTACAATGTTATTCTACGATTCTTTCTAGTGAGTTCCATTTTTCTAAAAGTGTGCTCCACATGGACCATGTATGTGCCTGTTGAAACTGTCAATTCATAGTACATTTTGCTTTATACTAATCACTTTTTTGTATTTGTGCAAACAGGGGTGCTCACTTGATTTCAATGGGAACTGCACAAAATGTTCATGAATACATCGAATCATTCATTTCCACCACAAGAAAGGAGGTGCCGATAAGTTCAAGGCGTTGCAACATATAAGGGCGAAATCATACAAGCTACGCGTGAATTTGGTTGATTTTGGTGGAACTGCACAAAAAGAACAACTGGTTTATTTAGCACGAGGTGCCATGTCAATGTCTGAACTGATGGCAAACCCTGCCCATTCCACAATCGTAGGCATTTGATATTTTGGAATGGGACAACCTTGTCAAATTTTGCTCATTGATTTTAGCAAGACATGTGTTTGATATTTTCGAATGGCACGCCCTTTGCTGTCAGCAACATCGATCATTTTTTCTTTATTCTTTAGTTGTGAAGTAAATATTGCCTCTGACATGTGAGTCGCTGAGATGCATAATCATCGAATGTTTTGAATGTTCTCTATGAATTGCCAGGCCAGTGTGTTTGATTGCAATGTACAGAAATGCTAAAAAGCTGCTCAAATTCTTTGTACTCCTTCTGTTCCTTTTTACTTTGCACATTGTGAAAGTGCATAGTTTTTTTGTATAAGATTGGTCAAAGTAGAGATACTTTGACTGCAGACAAAACTTGTATGCAGACTAGAAAGGACCGGAGGGAGTACATGTGGAACTGCTGCAAATGATCACCCTGGGAATAATGCTAGTACGTATTGTTTTGCATGTTCATCCAATGCCAGTGATGCAGGAATTCGAACTAATCGAAATAAATTCATTCATACACGGTCGGATTTCATATAAACATGCTGGATTTCATTACATTTCATACATTCTTCAACTAAAAAGGGGTGCACTAGAGGTATAATTAATTAACCGAAGCTACCCACTTGTGTCCCGCTGAGCCGAACAGAAGCTTCAGTGACTTAACTGCAGGTGCAGTTGCGTAATTGACATGTGGCCTGTTGGGCCCACTTCTCAGTCAGCCAACTGCACCAGTAGTTAAGTAGAAGCGGCGTTCTTCTCCATCACAGCTCTCCGACTCCACGTCGCTGCCAAGAAGCTGACCGGCTGTCAATGGTCAACCCGCATAGCTTGGCTTCAACCGGAGGGTAGCAGCGGTGGCCTTACTTGGACCTGAGCGGCGGCGACCTACCGTGTTCTACTCTTCCTCGTTTTCTGTGTGGCACGGCCTCGTTGGTAGCGGGGCGGGGCCTCGGCAGAGCCGGCGATGTCCTTTGTCTCGTTGCCGGCAGGGTGGGGCCTCGGCTGAGCCGGCGATGTCCTCTGCCTCGTTGTTGGCGGGGCGGGGCCTCGGCGGAGCCAGTGGTGTCCTCTGTCTCGTTGTTGGCACCATGGGGCCTTGGTGGAGCAGGGCCTCGTCGACGCCAGCGGAGCGGGGACTCGTCGGAGCCGGCATTGTCCTCTGCCTCGTCCTCGGTCTCGCCAAACAGAGCCTCGCCCGCTTCATCGCCCTCTTTGCTAGCCTCTTTGTAGGCGGCCGCAGCCTCCGCCACCTGCATGCGGTACCGCCAGCGCTCGAGGCGGCCCTTGTGGGCGGAGCGGTACGAGTCGAGCAATGCCTCCTGCTCCATCCGCTCCGCGGCGATCTGCTCCTCCGCCTGCAGGTGCTCCTGGAGGAGATGGTGGTTGTAGGCGGCGTCAGCCTGCGCCTCCTGGAACTGCTCCTCATGCATCTGCCTCACCCTGTCCATATATTGGGCATGGGCCTCGCCGATGGTCATGGTGCAATGCACTGGCGAGGATGGCACGGAGGAGGGGGTTGGCGCCGGATCGTCGACTACCATGTTCTCCATTGGGACGTCGTCGTCCTCCGGCTGCCTGCCGGCCAGCCGGTTGGCAGCAATGGCTGCCATCTCCTTGTGGTCCGTCGTTCGCCCGTCCCGAAGAGCGCTGGAGCGCGAGGAAGCAATGGTGGGCAGTAGTGGTGTGGACAGGAGAAAGGGAACGAATGCGGCTATGGCCGGCGTAGCAATTTATATAGCAATGGTGGGCGGGCGGAGGGACGGACGTGTGGTGCCGGAGTAGCCGCCTCGGCAACCGCGTATCATTAATGTGGGCGGCAGATGGACGGACGGACGACACTTGTGTCGTTTGAAGGCGGAGCAATCGCCTGCACCGGGAAGCGGGGCAGGCGGCGCTGACTGTTTCAGGCGGAAAGCGCGCGCGGGCGAGGAGATGACTTTACTTGGAGAGGATGACAATGGGGACCCACCAGGTCCATAGCCTCACGTACGCAAGTGCCTCCTTATTATATATATAACTATAATTTATTTTGCTTCCTCCTGGTTTCCTGACATCACGGTCCCACACCATTGTCAACCTATGTAGTACTCCCTCCTTTCCGGTTTATAGGGCTTATCTCAAAATTTTAGTTTTTCCATTTTATAAGGCTCAATTTGGTTGTTCCCCATCACATGTTCAGACTTCAAGGTGCATTAAATCATTGAATGCAAGTATTAAGAGAAAACTGACCAATGCATGCACTTTATGCATGCATGCATTGCAATTAATGCATTCATAAACATAATTTTTTGAGGAAAACAAGAGCATTAATTGGGTGCTTTTGCAAACTACAAAAAATATTCCACCACTCATCATCTACCTTGGTTGGTGAGATTTTTGAATTGAGCCTTATAAACCGCAAAGGAGGGAGTAGTTAATAAACGAGAGAATTGCACAAGAAGCGGCCGACAGCTGGGACCAAGCAGCTCGAGCAGTATTTGTGTTTTTCAGGTGTGAGCACTGCAGAGTGTTTCGATGTTTAGCCCAGATATTAATTTTTCTCCTCTGATCAACAACGAAAACATCGCTGTAGGTATTAACTAGGCGGGCTGTGGCCCGTCTAGCCCAGGCCAGATATCCAGCCCAGATATTAATTTTTCTCAAGCTGAAAATGGTAGCCCAGCTATAGTTTTTTTAGGAATACCCAGGCAAGGTCAAGTTGTTATTCTCCGCCCCGCTGGGCTGGAAATCTTTCCTAGGAGGGATGCATTAGGCTTAACAAGAAAATGGGCTTTAAGAAATAATAAATGGGATGTAATTATAAAAACTGGGCAGTAACTATAAAAAAATGCACCAGGCACGTGATTACTTTATAAAATATATTTTTTGGATATTGAAAATTTTCATTTCATTAATTGTTGCGAGTGCAATGTTTCGTTGGATTTTTACGTAATATAAATTTATATTGAAATTGTATTTAATTTGACTAGAAATTTCGGGATAAAAATATTTCGGATCCCATCAAAATGTGGGAAATTTCATTGAATTCTGTTTTGAACGGTTGGTTGAAATGGGCTGTACTTTTAACAAACTGTAAATGGGTTGTAGTAAATTCCATTAGAATTCAAAAATTGGCTACACATTCTTACAAATCTCAAATGGGCTATAAGTTCTCTGCCACACACTTCTGGCCTTACTAAGTTGACATGTCCCCTAAAAAAACAGAGTTGACGCGTATGCAAGGCTTTGTCAAC